>NC_142439.1:11580757-11883787 GCF_059453495.1 Arachis ipaensis | reverse complement strand
TATTAAACGAACTAGTAAATTAATCACTAGACTAATCTAATTTAATTATATAATATAATATTTGTTGATCCTGGAATACTACTAAATTATATATAAAACCATAAATTAATAAGTTTTAAGAATGTGGTAGAATTATTTATAATAATATATTTATTATATTTTAACAATAATAAATAAATAAATAAATAACAAATTATGGCTTCCACCTGCAAATTTTGATAAAAAAAATGCTCGAATTAAATTAGCCCACGTTTCTTGAATACTTTTTTGTGTACCATATTTTCAGCACATTGTCACGGCCTTGGACACACTCCAACGCTACCGTGATGGCACTCGGACTTACTCAACCTCTTGAGCTAAGACCAAGTCAGCCTAACCCTCAATACTTAGCAAGAAAGCTAAGAATACAAGAGAACACAAGAGAAAGGAAGCTTTGGTGGAAGAACACTTTATTGATCAAGTGTGGTTACAAATGATTCACACACCTTACACTAACTCTTACCTCGTATTTATAGCCATCCACCTCCTCAATGGATGGTTAAGATCAAATCTAATCAACGGTCCAGATTAATCATCCAGAACCTTCTTTACAAATATCTACCCTACCACAACTTTCCAAATATTTCTAGATTATTCCATACCACTATTTATACTTCTATATACATCTACACTCTTCTAGAATACTCTATGATCTTCTAGAGTCTTCTAGAACCTTCTAGGATATTCCAGGAACTTCTAGGACATTCTAGAACGTTCCAGAACCATCTAGAGCATTCTCAAATACTCTAGAAAACTCTACAAACACTGTTAAATTTAACCTTCTAAAATTTTCCGTGACATTCTCCCCCACCTAATGCGCAGACGTCCTCGTCGCGTTCTGTTCATGATAGCGCTCTAGGTGTTCTTGGAATTGCCACAGATCTTCGCGAGTTTCCCAGCTAGCTTCAGTTATCGGGAGCCCTTTCCACTTGATCAAGTATTGGATACTTGGTGGTACTCCTCTTCGTCGCACGACGCGATTAGCTAGGATCTCTTCGATTTCTTTGTCAAAAGATCTAATCACCACAGGCGGAGCACGACTCGAGTTACCTCTACTCGGTTCGTCTTGGTCCGCATGATATGGTTTAAGCATACTCACATGGAAGACCGGGTGGATCTTCATAGAGGGAGGGAGTTGTACTTTATAAGCAACCTCCCCAACACGTCCAATGATCTCAAATGGCCCTTCGTATTTGCGGATTAAACCCTTATGAACCTTGCGAAAGGCTTTGAATTGTTGTGGAAGAAGTTTGATCATTACCTTGTCTCCCACTTGATAGCTTGCATGCCTCCTCTTCTTATCTGCCCATTTCTTCATCCTCTTGGCAGCTTTGTCGAGGTAAGAACGAGTGACATCTGCTTGTTCTTCCCATGACTTAATCATATGATAAGCTCCAGGGCTCTTCCCTGAGTAAGAGGAAGAAAGAGAGTGAGGCGTAAGCGGCTGTTGTCCAGTCACAATCTCGAACGGACTCTTCCCTATAGACTCACTCCTTTGCAAATTGTATGAGAACTGAGCAATGTCGAGGAGTTTTGTCCAATCCTTCTGATTAGCGCTCACAAAATGCCTTAAGTAACACTCGAGTAAGGCATTCACTCTCTCAGTCTGCCCATCGGTTTGAGGATGGAAGCTTGTTGAGAAATGAAGCTCCGACCCAAGGAGTTTGAACAACTCTGTCCATAATCGTCCTGTGAAGCGTGGATCTTGATCACTAATGATGCTCTTAGGCAATCCCCAATATTTCACCACATTCTTGAAGAATAGTCGTGCTGCCTCCTCTGCAGTGCAGTCAGTAGGGGCGGGTATAAAGGTAGCATATTTCGAAAATCGATCCACTACCACGAGAATAGATCCAAACCCCTCGGATTTCGGTAAGGCAGAGATGAAATCTAGAGAGACACTTTCCCACGGTCGCTCTGATAGAGGCAGAGGTTCCAACAACCCACTTGGTGTCTTGTTTTCAATCTTATCTTGTTGGCACACAAGACAAGTTTTCACATAGCTCTCCACTTCATCTCTCATTTGAGGCCAATAATAAGAAGATTCAATGAGTGCTAAGGTCCTTCGCTGACCTTGGTGACCAGCCCACTTGGTGTCGTGGTGTAGTTGGTTATCACGTCCAACTTCTTGGCTAATGGATCGTGATGCAACCCTTCCTTGATGGTATGCACAATATCTCCTTCAACCATAGAAATGGCCGCCATCCTGTATGGTTTTAAGATAGGTGATTTCGCTCCTAACTCCAATTCAATGTTGTCATCCATCTTTCTTCTAGGTGGTAACTGCTTTGGCAACTCGAGAGGTATCACATCCTTATTTTCTTCAAGGACTTCCTTGATTTTAGGGGGAGCATCTTCTCCTTTGGCTGTTGACTCCTCTTGTAGTAAAGCCAAAGACACCATCTCCTCCTTCTTGAAACCTTTCTTGAGTTGCATGGTCGAGAGAATCGGAATTCCTCCAGCCTTTGAGATTGTAGGGACCATGCATGGAGACCCTTTCTCCATGACGCATACTATATTGTAGTATGGCATAGGTATTATATTTGCCTTCCTTTGTAAATCGAGCCCGATGACTATTTTAAAATCGTCCATGGGTGCTACTGAGAAATCCACAAGGCCCTTCCAAGAACCAAGAGTCATCTCAACCCCTTTTGCTACTCCCTTAAGGGGTTCACCCTTGGTATTCACGGGTTTGAACCAACCATTCTTTTCGGTGATCTTCAACCCAAGCCTCCTTGCTTCATCAGGCGTGATGAAGTTGTGTGTAGCACCAGTGTCGATCATAGCCATGACGGGTTTTTCATTGATAAAGCCTTTGACATACATCAAGCCTTTCTTTTCTATAGTGCTTGCTTCTTTGCCCTTCACAGCATTCATGTGTTGGATAGATCCAACACACTCAGTTACTTGAGTTTGAGCTTCTCGTTCCTCGGCGATAGATGCCAAAGTCCCTAGCTTGGGACAATCCTTCATTTGGTGTGGTCCCTTGCACACGAAGCATCCTCCTTTGGGCACGAAAGCCTTCTTTTTTTCTTCGTACTCTTTCTTTGAAGAGTATTTTCCTTCTTTCTTGGTTGAGAAACTCTTCCCCTTGTCTCCCCCACCTTTAGCAGAACTAGGCTTGGAGGAAGACTTAGGTTTAGAGTCTCCCCTATGATACTCAGTGAGTGATTCGGCCACCACGATGGCCTCATCAACATCCTTAACATTCCTTCTTTGTAGTTCTTGCTTTGCCCAAGGTTGGAGTCCATCAATGAAGAAGAACAATGCATCCTCTGATGCTAAGTTGGGGATTTGAAGCGTGAGAGTAGTAAACTCCTTTACGTAGTCGCTAATCGTACTCTTGTGCTTCAACTCCCTCAACTTCTTCCTTGCTTCATAAACCACATTCTCAGGGAAGAATTGTCTTTTCAATTCCCTTTTGAAATCTTCCCATGTGGCTATGTTGCAAGTGCCCTTTTCCATATCTACGCACTTTCTCCTCCACCACAAAGTAGCATTATCAGAAAGGTAGAGAGCTGCAGTGCGTACCTTTATTGCTTCTTCGACCACCCCTTGGCCTTCGAAGTACCTCTCCATTTGCCATAGGAAGTTCTCCACCTCGCGAGCGTCCCTTACGCCCTTGAACTCCTTTGGCTTGGGGAGATCAATCTTTGTCGTCTCCCTTATAATGGTTGGTCGAGATTTCGCCTCCTCGAACCAAACTCGAACTTCCTCAAATAGCTTTAAGGAATTCTCAAGCTTCTCTTCAATTTGGAGCATGCTTTCTTTGAAAGCATCTAGTTCTCCTAATACGTGAGCCTCGAGGGTCTCCTTGTCATGTTCTATCCTTTGGAAGCGCTCATCCATAGAGGATAGAACATTTTCCAACATAGAAACTCTTTCTTCTAAGAAGTTAGAGTCCTTACCTCTAGGCTCACTTGAAGAACGGACCTTCTTGCCTCCCCATTGAGAAAGAATAGTATCCCTTCCCCTTTGAGACTCAACATGCTCCATGGTGATACTAGAAGCCATTCCCACAAGCGACTTGTGCTCCCTCTCGAACCTTGCTCGGATACCAAATTGTCACGGCCTTGGACACACTCCAACGCTACCGTGATGGCACTCGGACTTACTCAACCTCTTGAGCTAAGACCAAGTCAGCCTAACCCTCAATACTTAGCAAGAAAGCTAAGAATACAAGAGAACACAAGAGAAAGGAAGCTTTGGTGGAAGAACACTTTATTGATCAAGTGTGGTTACAAATGATTCACACACCTTACACTAACTCTTACCTCGTATTTATAGCCATCCACCTCCTCAATGGATGGTTAAGATCAAATCTAATCAACGGTCCAGATTAATCATCCAGAACCTTCTTTACAAATATCTACCCTACCACAACTTTCCAAATATTTCTAGATTATTCCATACCACTATTTATACTTCTATATACATCTACACTCTTCTAGAATACTCTATGATCTTCTAGAGTCTTCTAGAACCTTCTAGGATATTCCAGGAACTTCTAGGACATTCTAGAACGTTCCAGAACCATCTAGAGCATTCTCAAATACTCTAAAAAACTCTACAAACACTGTTAAATTTAACCTTCTAAAATTTTCCGTGACAACATGCATACCAAATGTTGAAAGTTGCAAGTTAAGTTGCAACGCATCATTAGCTACATGAGTTGGGTGAAATTTGGTTAGTCTTGATTCGAATTTAATTTTATATAATAATTGGATTTATTTTTGAGATTTTTATTCGATCTTAAATTCGATAAAATTATACTACTTTTAAGTCATACTAAAATTAAATTTCGATCGAGATGAATTTCAGGTCTTACTAAATTTTATGTCAAAAAATTATAATGTATTTATTTATAAAAAAAATTTGTTATAGAAAAGTTGATAATTATATTTAAATTGGTCTATAAATTCTAATTTCATGCTTTTTTAATTTATTTCCTAATTCAATAAATGTAATAAAAAAATAAAATAATAAATTTATAATTAATTTAACATAATATTAAAATTAATTTAAAATATATATATCTTTTTTAGTTCTTTTAGAGTGCACATGAGTCAAATGAAGTCGAATTTATCTTAATCCAAATTCAACTCTAAATAATGATTGAGATTATTTTTAAAACTCTTAGACGATCTTAAATTCAATAAAATCACACCAAATTAACCCCAAATATTGAGGTTCGAATAAGATTTTCGAATCAAATTGAATCATGTACACCTCTATGCAACCATAGATGAGTAAAGAAGATCTTTTTAACAACGGATCCATTTTATAAGGTGATGATTCACCTTGGCTGTTATCAATGTTCTTTACACACGACACGACAACAGCATTTAAGAATAGAATAATATTATACATTTAAATTTTATAAATTAAATTTAATTAAATTAAATAATAAAATTTAAAATAATACTAATCATAATTAATTTTTATTATATTAAATTAATTTAATTAAATTTAATTAATAAAAAAATTTAGATATATAACTTTACTTTTAATAATAAACAGTATGATAGTAAGATAAGAAAAAATTTGACAGTATCTAACATATTAGTGTCTAAATTATTTAAAAAATAAGAGAAGTCACGGTGAATCCTATTTTTTATTTATGTATAAAATAATTAAAAAATTAAGTACCATAACAAACAGCTAAGATAAAATGAAAAACGTTTAAGTGTACTATAAAATGAGGTATTTTAATAAATTTAGCCATTAATTTCAAGAGTAAATTATCAAAAATGTCTAATAATTTTATCGCTAAAAAAAATTATTTGAATTTTGTTATCAATAAAAATACCATCAAATAATTTAAAAACGTGACAAAAATATTCACCATTAAATATATATTTCTCAAAAAATATTTTAGAGATTGAATTTTAATGCGATTTTTTACAAATATAATTAAAAAAATAAGATATTATTATTGTTAAAAATTGGTGATTTCTCGTTAAGTATATATTATTTTGTGATTTTTAAAATGTATTGTTGGTTGTTGACCTAAAAAATCACAAAAAAAAATATAGGCTTAGCGAAAACACCAAATTTTAAGAATAAAAATATCTCATTTTTCTAATCATATTCGCAAAAAATTACATCAAAATTTAATCTCTAAAATATTTTTTGAGAATACATATTTAATGTTAGATTTTTTGTCGCATTTTAAATTATTTAAAGGTATTTTTGTCGATAACAAAATTCGAATACATTTTTGTCAATAACAAATTAAAATTATTCAAGTATATTTTGTGTGGTTTATCCTTAATTTCAATCATAAAATTAATTTATAATTGAGGTAGATGGTTAATACTTAAATTAAAATTATTAAATCACATGATTTCATGCTCCACTTGAAATATATCTAATAAGATATATTGCTGAGTATTTTTTAAAAATATTTTAAATTATATATTTTATAAATATTTTTTTTATTATTTTTATGATTTGAATCTAAATTTTTTTAGTTAAATTATAAGTCATTTTTTATTTTAAATTTTTAATTAATTTTATTTTGACAAACCATTGTCTACTTGATCTGTACATCTAACCTTCAATAATAATAGCAATAAGGCAAAATTTGTCGGTGCTTTTAAATTTGATGTCCAATTTACCGAACTTGTTTTTTATAATAATTATTAAATTGTTGTAAAATAAATAAAAGATATATTAAATATAAAATAAAGATGTATAAATAGAAGAGTCTAGCATTAATATAATTAGTTCAATAATGATTTATATATATATATAATAATATTATATGTTGTAATGTGTATATATATAAAGATAGGAAGAAGTATTAAAAGTAAGAAGAGAGAGAATTGCATTTATTTATTGTTACTGTAAAGAGAGAGAAAAGGAAAATATTTGTAATTGTGTGTATCAAATTCTATTGCCTCGTTCATGCTTTTATAGGCAAACAAATTCTTCTTTTCAAACATTATTAATTGTGCTATATGAGAATTCGCTCCTTCCAGCATGGGAAATTAGATTCACCCATAAATGAGTATTCATCCTTATCCTTCCATACTGTAACACTCCCCCTTGGGTGCTCATTTAGGAATATGTCTCATTAAAACCTTACTAAAGAAAAACCCAATGGGAAAAAACTTTAGTGAAGGAAAAAGAGTACAATATCCTTTGTGATGAGGGCTGCCCCATTAAAAACCTTGTCAAGAAAAATCCAATAGGAAAAAACCTGACCAAGAAAAAAAGAGTACAGTCTCCCCCTCTTGCCGACATCATTTAATGTCTCGAAATCGGTGCATCCCAATCTCATGTACCAATCTTTCAAAGGAGGATTTTGGGAGTGACTTTGTGAATAAATCTGCCAAATTATCACTTGAGCGGATCTGTTGAATATCAATTGTCCATTGATTTTGAAGATCATGAGTGAAGAAGAATTTGGGAGAAATATGCTTTGTTCTATCACCTTTGATGTATCCGCTTTTAAGCTGAGCAATGCATGCTGTATTATCTTCAAACAAGACAGTTGGAGCTATCTTATGATCAATCAGTCCACATGATGACAGGATATATTGGATCAAACTCCTCAGCCAAAAACACTCGTGACTTGCTTCATGAATTGCTAGTATTTCGGCATGATTAAAGAATGTTGCAGCAATCGTCTGTTTCGTGGACCTCCATGATATAGCTGTTCCACCATATGTGAACAAGTATCCTGTTTGAGATCTCCCTTTATGTGGATCAGACAAGTATCCGGCATCTGCATAGCCAACTAGTTGTGACTTGGATCCATAGTGATAAAACAATCCCATATCAACCGTTCCATGAAGATATCGAAAAATTTGTTTGATTGCACTCCAATGTCTTCTGGTTGGAGAGGAACTATATCTTGCTAGTAAATTCACCGCGAATGATATGTCAGGTCGCGTATTATTAGCAAGATACATTAGCGCTCCAATGGCACTAAGATATGGTACTTCAGGACCAAGGATATCTTCATTCTCTTCTTTAGGACGGAATTGATCCTTTTCCACGTCCAAAGATCTTACGATCATTGGGGTACTTAATGGATGTGACTTATCCATATAAAATCTTTTCAAGATCTTTTCTATGTATGTTGTTTGATGAATAAAGATCCCACTTTTTATATGCTCGATCTGCAGGCCGAGACAAAATTTAGTTCTTCTAAGATCTTTCATCTCAAACTCTTCTTTTAGAGTTTTTATAATTGTTGGAATCTCTTCAGGAGTCCCAATGATATTTAAATCATCAACGTACACAGCAATTATAATGAACCCAGATGTAGTTTTCTTTATGAAAACATATGGGCAGATATCATCATTCTTGAATCCATTTTTGGCCAGATACTCAGTAAGATGATTATACCACATTCGTCCAGATTGCTTTAGACCATATAAAGATCTTTGCAATTTAACTGAGTATAACCCTTGCGAATATTCATTGGATGGTTTAGATATCTTTAGTCCTTCAGGGACTTTCATATAGATATCCCGATCTAATGAGCCGTATAAATAGGCTGTTACCACATCCATTAAATGCATATGCACATAAACTGACCAAATAATGCAATGTTATCGCATCCACTACAGGGGAATACATTTCTTCATAATCTATACTGAGCCTTTGTGAAAAAACCTTGTGCCACAAGTCGGGCTTTATAGCGCACAACTTCATTTTTCTCATTTCGTTTTCTCACAAATACCCATCGGTATCCAACAGGTTTTACATCTGCAGGTGTACGGACTACAAGTCCAAAGACTTCACGTTTTGCAAGTGAGTCTAATTCAGGCTTCATAGCTTCTTTCCATTTTGGCCAATCATTCCTTTGTCGACATTCTTCGACTGATCTTGGCTCAAGATCCTTACTTTCATGCATGATATTTAATGCCACATTAAATACAAATATTTCATTGACAATTGTCTTATTTCGGTCCCATTTCTTTCCTGTAAAGACATAATTTATCGAGATCTCGTCATTTTCACAATTTTCAGGTACCTGAACGTCTTCTGGCGTTAACATTATATCAGAATTTTGGACAACTGCAGGTGTCTCTACTATGTCTTTTTCAACAGGAATATTATTTACCTCTTTTCGCTTTCGAGGATTTTTATCTTTGGAACCGACAGGCCTGCCACGCTTCTGGCGTGTATTTGCTTCAGTGGCTATTTGTCCTACTGGGACATCAATTCAAATTGGGGCATTTTCCGCCCTGCCACGCTTCTGGCGTGAATTTGCTTCAGTGGCTACTTGTCCTACTGGGACATCAATTCGAATTGGGGCATTTTCCGCTGGTATATAAGATTTGGTTATCCTCTTTGTATCGGAAAATGCATCAGGCAATTCATTTGCTATTCTTTGCAAATGTATAATCTTTTGAACTTCTAGTTCATATTGTCCTGATCGAGGATCTAAATGCATCAAAGATGATGCATTCCAATTAAGTTCCTTTTCAGGAAGCTTATTCTCTCCCCCTAATGTTGGAAACTTTGATTCATCAAAATGACAATCCGCAAACCGAGCTTTAAATACATCTCCAGTTTGTATCTCAAGATACCTCACTATAGATGGAGAATCATATCCAACATATATCCCCAATTTTCTTTGGGGTCCCATTTTAGTACGATTAGGTGGTGCAATGGGAACATATATCGCACACCCAAATATTCTTAAATGGGAGACATTTGGCTGCTGGCCAAAAGCTAATTGCATAGGAGAGAACTGATGGTAACTCGTTGGCCTCAATCGAATAAGTGCTGCGGCATGTAAAATAGCATGCCCCCAAACTGAGGTTGGGAGATTTGTTCTCATAAGTAAGGGTCTAGCAATTAACTGGAGGCGTTTAATAAGTGATTCTGCTAACCCATTTTGTGTGTGAACATAAGCTACCGGATGTTCAACACTTATTCCATTAGCCATACAATAAGCATCAAAAGCTTGGGAAGTAAATTCACCAGCATTATCAGGACGAATTGCTTTGATTGGATTTTCTAAAAATTGTGCTTTTAATCGAATAATTTGAGCCAGTAATCTCGCAAACGCCAGGTTGCGAGAAGATAATAAGCACACATGTGACCATCTCGAAGATGTGTCTATCAGGACCATAAAATATCTAAAAGATCCACATGGTGGATAAATAGGTCCACATATATCACCTTGAATCCTTTTTAGGAATTCAGGGGACTCAAATCCAACCTTTACTGGTGATGGCCTTAAAATTAACTTTCCCTGAGAACATGCAATACAACAAAATTCACTAGATTTAAGAATCTTCTGGTTCTTTAGTGAATGTCCATGAGAGTTTTCAATAATTCTCCTCATCATGGTTGTTCCCGGATGACCCAATCGGTCGTGCCAAGTTATGAAATCATTTGGGTTAGTAAACTTCTGGTTTACAATGACATGTGATTCAATTACACTAATCTTGGTATAATACAACCCAGATGAAAGTGAAGATAATTTTTCTAATATAACTTTCTTATTTGAATCATGAGTTGTGATACATAAATACTCATGATTTTCCTCATTCATTGTCTCAACATGATATCCATTTCGGCGAATATCTTTGAAACTCAACAAGTTCCTCAGGGACTTGGTAGATAATAGTGCATTATTTATTATAAATTTTGTTCCTCCAGGAAACAAAATTATAGCTCTTCCGGAGCCTTCTATCACATTGCCCGAGCCAATAATAGTATTAACATATTCTTCTTTTGACACAAGATGGGTAAAATATATAGTATTTTTAAGAATAGTGTGCGAACTTGCACTATCCGCAAGGCAAATATCTTCAGAATATGTCCTTGTCATTTTTCTTCAAAAAAACAAATAATGATAATAATAAAATGAGTAAAAGTACATGCACAGTAAAAATTATTTACATGAATACTTAACAAACACACATATTAAACTATTCCATCATTGATCAAATGGCCAATATTTCCTTTAAAATCCTCAAAGAAATCAGATACATCATAATAAGTGGTGGAATTTTTATAATTTGAAACAAAAATTGTTTCCTTTCCTTTGTCATCCCTTTTCAAGGATGCTTGTAAAGATCAATTAGGTGCCTTGGGGTACGACAAGTACGTGACCAATAGCCCTTTCCACCACAACGGAAGCATTTATCCTCAATTGATTTATTTTACCCAGTGTTTCTTTCTTTATCCCACTTCTGGTGAGATCCTTTATTATGAACATAATTTCTTTTCCTTCCATAATTTTTCTTGTTATTAAAACCTTGCCATTTACCTTTTCTAGGGTAATTTACCGCATTTACTTCAGGAAATTGGGCGGCGCCAGCTGGGCGCGCTTCATGATTTTTCAAGAGCAACTCATTATTGCGTTCAGCAACAAGAAGGCAAGAAATTAACTCAGAATATTTTTTAAATCCTTTTTCTCGATACTGCTGCTGCAGGAGCACATTCGAGGCATGGAAGGTTGAGAAAGTTTTCTCTAACATATCGGGCTTGAGGAAGTATCACATGATTGTACATTTTTTCAAGGTCTTTCCACAGATCTGCAGGATCTTTTAATGTGGAATATTCATTTTTCAATCATACGTCAAGATGACGATGAAGGAAAATCATGGCCTTGACTTTATCCTTCTGGGATGCATTATTTTTCAGCCTTAATGGTATCTTCAAGATCAATTGAATCAAGATGGATTTCAGCATCTAATATTCATGATAAATAATTGTTTCCAGATATATCAAGAGCATTAAATTCAAGATGAGAGAGTTTCGACATAATGAAAATTTGTTACTTGAGTCTTCCTAAAAATTTGATGAGAGTCTCGTGCTGATAACGTGTTGTAAAATAAATAAAAGATATATTAAATATAAAATAAAGATGTATAAATAGAAGACTCTAGCATTAATATAATTAGCTTAATAATGATTTATATATATATATATATATAAAGATAGAAAGAAGTATTAAAAGTATAGAGAGAGAGAATTGCATTTATTTATTATTACTGTAAAGAGAGAAAAAAGAAAAATATTTGTAATTATGTGTGTTAAATTCTATTGCCTCGTTCATATTTTTATAGGCAAACAAATTCTTCTTTTTAAACATTATTAATTGTGCTATATGAAAATTTGTTCCTTTCCAGTATAAAAAATTAGATTCACCCATAAAGCATTCATCCTTATCCTTATCCTTCCATACTGTAACATAAATATTAATTTTATTTTTTTAATAGATTAAGCAACTATATATAGACACCATAATAAGTACTTGATAATAATTGTCGTGCCAAATAAGAACGAAGAGAAGAAAAATGGAACTGCTCACAGCAACTATTTTATTGCTTCTTTCATCATCACTCCCGTTTTCTTTTTCTTCTGCTCACAAAACTTTCATTCACTGCCTTGTAAACCATTCTTCTTCTTTTTCGTCTTCTTCTCACCCCATAACAGAATCAATCTTCACACCGAACAATCCATCATTCTCTTATGTGTTGCAATCGAACATTAGGAACCTTCGTTTCAACACCTCCACGACAAGGAAACCATTCCTTATAATCACTGCATTGCATGCATCTCACGTGCAAGCAGCCGTTGTTTGCGCTCAGAGGCACCACATGCTTATGAAGATTCGTAGCGGCGGCCATGATTATGAAGGAGTGTCTTACGTGGCAGAGAGCCCATTCTTCATTCTTGACATGTTCAACCTCAGATCCATTGACGTTGATATTGAAACTGAAACAGCTTGGGTCCAATCTGGTGCAACACTTGGTGAACTCTACTATACAATTGGTGAGAAACAATTATGCAATTTATTTTACTTTTTCAAATAATTAACTAAATATTAAACTATTTATGTGTATATACAGATGTTTTTTAGGCCATTTGTTAAAAATAAAAATAAAATTTAACACTGAGAAAATAGACTTAGACATTGTCTGCTATTAAGCCTAAGAAAACTCTCAATCGAGAGGGTTGTGTTAGATATATATTAAAATAATAAGGTAAATTCTATGCTGCCTTTTATTATGGTGCCTAAATTGCCTAACTTTCTTTTAAAAGTAAAAAATAAAATATTTAAAGTAAAAAATAAAATATTTAAAATTTATTAAATATTATCTATTTATCTTTTTTAATAAGTTAAGCACAATCTCAAAAATACCATAACATTCACCAAATAGCAAATTCTAAAGGTCTAACAAATTTATAAATCAAAAGTATTTATATATTAGTTTTCACATAAAAGTCATTATAATGTTACTCATAAAAATAGTAAATTACATCTGCGTGCAACATGCTTTGGTTATATAATAATAATAACATTATTCAATATACTTTTGTCATTATAATGTTACTCATAAAAATAGTAAATTACATGTGCGTGCAAGATGCTTTAGTTATATAATAATAATAACATTAGTCAATACACTTTTGTCATTATAATGTTACTCATAAAAATAGTAAATTACATGTGCGTGCAAGATGCTTTGGTTATATAATAATAATAACATTATTCAATATACTTTTGTGATATTTTCTTATCGATATCTTATTAATAACCGATCAAATTAGTCTCGAAAAGATGATCATTCTTTAAATTAGTTTTTGAAAATTTTTTTAATTAAATTTGTCTTTTAAAAATTTTAAGTTAGTTTTATTAGTCCTTTTATGTTAACAGCATCAAAATTTGTTGTTGTGACACGTTAAATGATCCACAATATACGCATAGTAGTCCTAATTAGCGACTAACATGATAAGTTTATGAAAGGGTAAACCATAAAAAATGCACCCGAATAATTTTTTCATTGACGAAAACGCATTTGAATTTTGTTATCAATAAAAAAGGCCCTCAAATAATTTTAAAATGTGACGAAAATGCCCAATATTAAATATGTATTCTCAAAAAATATTTTAGAAATTAAATTTTAATGTGATTTTTTTTGCAAGCATAATTAGACAAATAAAATATTTTTATTCTTAAATTTTGGAGATTTTTTGCTAAATATATATTTTGTGATTTTTTTGTCAACAACTAATAATATTTTTAAAAAATAAAATAAAAATATAGAGATCAAATTTTTATTTTTTTTTTGTGTGTATTTTTAAAAAGTTATGTAAATATTTCTATAAAATTTTGGATTAAATGTATAATTAGTTTGTTAAATACAAAAGTC
Organism: Arachis ipaensis; assembly: GCF_059453495.1. Lineage (NCBI taxonomy): Eukaryota > Viridiplantae > Streptophyta > Magnoliopsida > Fabales > Fabaceae > Arachis > Arachis ipaensis. The sequence goes on along the minus strand of NC_142439.1, from coordinate 11,869,613 downwards.
GTTTGTCACTTACAAAAACAATATTTTTTGGGCATTTTTGTTGCGCTATTAAATTACTTGAGAGTATTTTTGTCGATATTAAAATTTGGGTGTATTTTTGCCCGTGATAAAATTATTCGAGTGTATTTTTGGTAGTTTACTCTTTATGAAATTAGATCAAATCAACTCTAAATTAAAGAACTTTAATATCTCAAGTTCTATCCTCAATTAGATTTTGATTTGATCTAATTTTATAAACTTATCATAATAATAGTTAATTAAGACTTTTATGTATGTGTTGTAGTATTACTTACTGTGCTACATTAACAAATGTTGGTGCCGTCAACAAAAAAAATAATAAAAGGATTAAAGCGAATCATTTAAAATCTGTAAAGGATGAATTTGATTAAAAAAAATTTTGAGAACTAATTTAAAGAACGAGGAACGAATTTGACAATTTTCTCAATATCTTATTTTTTTTTCTTTTAATATACAATTATCACTATTTATTTGCCATAGAGAAACGACATTAATTTTTTTCAATACATATTGTTTGTACTCTATACTCTATACTAATATTTTACGAGTTAATATTCAAAATAACCCCTGAAATTTGATCCCGATTCAATTTAGCTCTTAAGGTTTCAATTAACTCTAATTGTACCTTGAAATTTTGACTCGCGCTTCAATTTGGCCATTTCGTCGTTTTCCGTCACCGGAAAGCTGACCTGACAAATTTGGTTGACACTTGGCACTATCAGAACGACGTCGTTTAAATCTTGGCACCCAAATTATTTAGAAACGACATCGTTTGACATGAGAAAGGGGTTAATGCAAAAACCCAAACGTTAGCTACTTGAAAATGAAACCCTCAACTGACCCTCTTTCTTCCTCCTCCTCCCCTCGTATACGTACCCTCAGAAAAGAACCATGGGTGTCACTGTAACTAAAGCTTGAAGCTTTTCTTACTTGTTTCGCCCCCCATTGTGAAGACTAATTGCCTTCTCATCTCTTCAAAAACAGGTTAGTAATAAAATCGTTGCTCTCAACATACGATACTCTGTTTTTTGCAAAATGTTGTATAAAGTTTGTTCTTCATTTTTTCGCTCTATTTCATCAGTGAAATTTTGGGGGACTTTGCTTGATTACGATTGTTGATGATAGTAGAGTTTTTGTATGCTAGGGTTTAATTTTTTTGTATGTATATGGTGGTGAACAACTGAATCCTATAATTTTTTGTAACGTAATTATTGATTCTTCATATTCCATTTTAAAATGATAAACTTACTCCTTCATATCCTATTTTAATTGAGAATTGATTCTATTATTTGTTGCAAAATATTAGCTTTTAATTTGACATTCTAGCTGCGCAGTTCTGGTTAGTTTGTTTATTTGTTCTTTTTAATTGATTTTTCATTGGAAAATTATGTAATTTTAATGGTAGAGTCATGCCGTATGTCATTCAATACATTCTTGTTACCTTTTGATCATTTTAAATCTAATAGACACAATAATCTATGCGGTGAAATTTATGAGATGTGGTATAGAACAACCGAACAACTTTTGTATATCTTTGAAAAATTGCATTGATCTATGAAAATACATGTGAGATTTGGTGAGGTGACTGAAAATGCTCCATTAGTACCACATCTTGCTGTTGATGATACACAAGCTTCAGAGATTATACTCACCCAACCCACTTACTCACAGTCAGAAAATCAAGAACAGGTAGGTAGCGTTTAGTGGAGAGACAGAGACGAAAAGACTGAGACTGAGAGACAGAGACTAAGAGACAGAGATTGAAATAAATCTCAGTATTCTTTTTGGTGCAAAATGGGAAATAGAAATTGAAACAAAAACAAAATTCTAATTTAATTTACATAAAGGGTAAAATTGGAATTAATTAATTGAAATGAGGGTATTTTAGATATAAAATGTTATTAAAGTTTCAGTCTCCATCTCTAAAAATTTTAGTTTCCTGTGTTCCTACTTTTTGGAGGTATTGAAATACTGAAATTTTGGAGACAGAGACAGAAATTTTAGTACCAGTCTCTGAACCAACAAACATGATACTGAGTCTCAGTCTCTCAGTCTCTGTTTCAGTACCTCAAAACAAACGCTACCGTAGTGATTGGTTTCTAATATTTGATGAATTGTTGACTAATTTGTAACCGTTTATCATACACGGTTAAATGTTTTTTGGATCCAATTGATTGATGTTATTTGGTTATCTTCGAGAGACTCTTGCGATTTGGAAAAATTGGGGCTGCTATGTTTTATTTGAAATTTTTAGGGATTAAATTTATGCCTTCAAACATTTCGCCACATCATCTAACTGCTTTGCTGCTAGGTGTCAACCAAAATTGTCAGGTCAGCTTTCCGGTGACGGAAAACGACAGAAGGGCCAACTTGAGGTGCGAGTCAAAATTTTAGGGTACAATTAGAGTCAATAGAGACTTTGGGGACTAAATTGAATTGGAGGTCAAATTTTAAGGGCCATTTTGAGTATTAAGTCAATATTTTACTTACTTTCTTTTTAGAAAAAATTAAATTGTCTTTATTTATGTACCATAAGTTGTCAGATATTTTATACGGATGCAACACTTACAGGCGAGAAAAGTAAAACCCATGGCTTTCCAGCTGGAGTTTGTCCCACTGTTGGCGTTGGAGGACACATAGGTGGGGGAGGCTATGGCAACATGTTGAGAAAGTTTGGTCTTGCTGTGGACCATGTTATTGATGCACAAGTAGTTGATGTTCAAGGTACTCTTGTCCTTTCAAATGTCAATAGCTTAACTAAACCTAAAAAATTAGCTCACCAAGTAAAAGTTGTCTTACACTTATAAAATATATGTAGATTTTATTCATGATATATTGATATGTATAAAATTTGTAATGTTGTATTTAGCTTTATTCTAATTTATCACTTAATCTACTAATTTGAATCTAAATGCAGGTAGATTGCTTGATAGAGAATCCATGGGTGAAGATCTCTTTTGGGCTATTAGAGGTGGTGGTGGTGCTAGCTTTTGTGTTGTCATTGCCTACAAAATCAAGCTTGTTAGAGTTCCAGAAATAGTGACGGTTTTTCATGTTAAAAAAACACTAGAGCAAAATGCCACAGATATAATTTATACATGGCAACATGTTGCACCAAACATTGACAATAACCTCTTCATTAGGCTTATCATGGATGTTGTAAATAGCACACAAAATGTAACAAAGACAGTGAGGGCTAACTTCTTGTCCTTATTCCTTGGTGATTCCAAAAGCCTTGTCTCTCTTATGAATGTGAATTTCCCTCAATTGGGTTTGAAGCAACAAGATTGCATTGAAACAACTTGGCTTCAATCCACAGTGATTTATTGGAGTGATATCAACCCTTCAACGCCTCTTGAGGTTTTGCTTCATAGAGACCTACCATCTGATTACTTTAAGATGAAATCAGATTATGTAAACAAACCAATTTCCAAAGTGGGTTTAGAAGGGATTTGGAAGAAGATGATTGAATTGAAGGATACTAAACTATATTTCACTCCTTATGGTGGAAGAATGAACGAGATTCCATCAAATGCAACACCTTTTCCTTACAGGGGTGGGACCCTGTGGATGGTTGAATACATAGCAAATTGGTTTGAGCCAGGGAAAGATGTTGCTGATTACTACATGAACTTGGCAAGGAAACTTCATAAGCATATGACTCCTTTTGTGTCTATGAATCCAAGAGGGGCTTACTACAATTACAAGGATTTTGATTTGGGCATTAACCATTATGGTAAGAGCAGCTATGTTGAAGGCATGGTTTATGGTTATCAGTATTTCAATGATAACTTTAATAGGTTGGTTCAAATCAAGACCATGGTTGATCCTGCCAACTTCTTTAGGAACGAACAGAGCATCCCTGTTGTCCCATATGAGATGGTTTTGGATAATGGTGGTTACTCAAGAATAATGATCAATTAATTTGTAGTTTTTTAATTGGTTTGTTTGGGGGAAAGATTGATTGTGGAAATATAAGATTGGCTCTTGCCATAAAGTGCCAAAAACTAATGTAAATAATTGATTGGTTCAAAGCATTTCAAATGTTTCAATGTTTGGAGTGTTATAGTGATTTTAGTCATTGATCTCAATCATACAGTACGAATGTTTTATCAGGAAATATATGAATCCACGTGATAAACGTTCATAGCTTATCAAATAATCTCAAAACTTCGATATAAGATTTATTTCAACCTAAAGTACAAAACAAAAATGGAACCAATCTTATCTCCAAAACCAATGCTATGGTTTCTTTCCACTCTTGTGTTCCTTTCATCACTTCCTTGCTCTTCTGCTACATATTCAGCAGCAGAGTTCAACACTAGTTTCATTCACTGCCTTATAAACACTACTTCTGATTCTTCTTCTTCTCACCCCATAACAGAATCAATCTTCACACCAAACAATGCTTCGTTCTCTTCAGTGTTGCAATCCTACATTAGAAACCTTCGTTTCAACACCTCCACAACAAAGAAACCACTCCTTATAATCACTGCTTTGCATGTATCCCATGTACAAGCATCCATCCTTTGTGCTCAGAAACACAACATGCTGATGAAGATTCGTAGCGGAGGCCATGATTACGAGGGTGTTTCTTATGTGACTCATAACCATGTTCCATTCTTCATCTTGGACATGTTCAATCTGAGATCCATTGAGATTGACATAGAAACTGAAACAGCTTGGGTCCAGGTTGGTGCAACACTTGGTGAGCTCTACTATAATATTGTTCACAAGAGTAAAATTCATGGCTTCCCAGCAGGGGTGGGTCCCAATGTTGGTGTTGGAGGACACCTAAGTGGTGGTGGCTATGGCAATATGATGAGAAAATATGGCCTTTCAGTGGACAATGTTCTTGATGCACAAATACTTGATGTTCAAGGTACTCATGAAAATTAAACTCTAAATAATTTTGTTAGTTTAAACTTTAAATAAAGTAAATAGTATATATTTAAAAAACCACATAGATTTATATACTGTCTGAAAAATTCATATATGAGTATAGTTTTGGTGTAAATAAGATTTGTGGGTGAAATGCGAAAATATGTCATGCAGGTAGATTGCTTGATAGAGATTCCATGGGTGAAGATCTCTTTTGGGCTATTAGAGGTGGTGGTGGTGCTAGCTTTGGTGTTGTCCTTTCCTACAAAATCAAGCTTGTTAGAGTTCCGGAGACAGTTACCGTTTTCCAAGTTCCAAGGACCTTGGAGCAAAATGCAACAGAACTAGTTTATAATTGGCAATATTTTGCACCAAATACTGATCCTAATCTTTTCATTAGGCTGATTTTGGAAGTTGCAAATGGTGCTGAAACTTTGACAAAGACAATAAGGGCTACCTTTGTAGCAATGTTCCTTGGTGACTCAAAAAGCCTTGTGTCTCTCATGAATGAGACATTTCCTCAAATGGGTTTAAGGCAACAAGATTGTATTGAAACAACATGGCTCAAATCTGTGTTGTTTTGGGACAACATGGACATTTCCACAACTCCAGTTGAGATTTTGCTTGAAAGAACTCCACAGTATACACTCAAACACCTCAAGAGGAAATCTGATTATGTTCGAAAACCGATTTCGAAAGCGGGTTGGGAAGGGATTTGGAAGAAGATGATTGAGTTGGAGAATGGTGCAATGTACTTCAACCCTTATGGTGGAAGAATGGCTGAGATTCCTTCAAATGCAACACCTATACCTCATAGAGCTGGGAATCTTTGGAAGATTCAGTACCATGCAAATTGGAATCAAAAAGGAAAAGAGGTTGAAGATCAGTACATAAACATGATTAGGGAACTTCATAGGTACATGGCTGCTTTTGTGTCCAAGAATCCTAGACAAGCTTATTTCAATTACAAGGATCTTGATTTGGGTATAAACTACCATGGTAAAAACAGTTACTATCAAGGTAGGGTTTATGGTTATGAGTATTTTAAGGATAATTTCAATAGGTTGGTTCAAATTAAGACTAAGGTTGATCCCAACAATTTCTTTAGGAATGAACAGAGCGTCCCTGTGATCAGTTACATGGGAAGTGTTAGAATAGAGAGTGAAAAATCATTACTTTATACTTTGTTATTTTTGTTAGTATTAAGCTTGGTTTTTGAAAGTAAGAATTATATATTTAGAGAAGAGTGCTAGAGGAATAGTAATTTTTGTAATTTGTAGTCATCAAATAGTTATCAATGATAGTTTTAATGGTGTGAAATTAGTGTGAGATTTCATTTAACAGCTCACTTTTTTTTGCTGGTTATATGTTAGCTAGAATTTAATAAAGTTGTTAGCCCCTAGACTTTTCCCATATTTAGATCCACTTCTTGTTGTCTGAATTCATTAGTCAAGTTCTGTACCAAAAACAATTAAATGCATTAGTTGTGTGATGTGAAATTGAGTTATGAATTTATGATTGTGGGGCACAATCGTTTTATGTACATCAATGTTGAGTTGAAAAAAAGAAAAAAAAAAAAGAAACATTTGAGTTATCTCGGTGTGACCTTAAGGTTATGGGTCAAAGACGAAATTAATTATTGATATAATTATTACTTATCTGTTTAAGTTGCTTATGTTACATTTTTTTAGTGCGATTTTTATTCAGATCTTGTATTAACCGGAGATGCTTGTTCACTAATTGCCCTTTTAATGTTGGAATGAAAAAGTGCTTCTCTTATTTATTCTTGTGTCTGCGTTGATGTGTTTTTACTTTTTAACCAATGATAACATGGATATTCACCTTTCACTCGTTGTAACTTGTAAGTATAACATTCACACCAATGAGATTTAACGTAATTATAAAATCGTTATTTTAGATAGATTAATTTTTTAAATAACAAAACTGTCCCTTCTCTCTTCTCATCACTACCCCCTTCTACTACCATTCCATCACCATCTGCATAAAAAAAAACTTTAACAATAACCTCAAATAAATCAAAATCAAAACAGCAATTCATCACTAAAATTATTATTGTTAACAAAAAAATGAAAAAATCATTATCATCATTGTTAAAATAAACATTAACAAGAAAGAAAGGGAAGTGTGAGAATAAAAGAAAGACAGAGAGAAAACAAAAGGAGGCAAACAAAGGATGAAAGAGAGAAAATGATAGATAATTAAGGAGTTTTTATAGAAAATTATTTTGTAGTATGTTCTCTTGTTATTTATAGAAGTTAGGAAATTATATAAATGAATGAAATCAAAATGTATTCAATTCAATTAAAATCAAAGGAATTCACATCCATAGCAATTATTCATTTTCTTTCTTTTTTCTCTTTAATAATTATATAGCGAGTGTATTATTGTGAGTAATGTTCAATTTCATATTACTTTCTATCTATTAGAAGTCAAAATTTCGCTGCAGACTCAACAATTGGTATCAAGAGCTAACGTTATATTATTCATTATTTGAGTGGTAAAATTCAATTTTGAATATAATGGCTTCTACTAGTAGTAATGTCAAAGTAGGCAAATATGAAATCGAGAAGTTCAATGAAAAAAATGATTTTTCCTATTGGAGGATGCAGATGAAAAATCTGTTTATATCACAAAAGTTACACAAGGCACTAGTAGGAAAAGAGAAAAAGCTGGAAGGAATGAAAGATGATGATTGGGAAGAATTAGATCTTGAGGTACGGGCTGCAATAATCTTATGCCTTGAGAGGGATGTTGCTTTCTTGGTAAATGAAGAAACAACTGCAACAGGCGTCTGGACAAAGTTAGAGAGTAACTTCATGACGAAGACTCTAACTAACAGGATCTACTTAAAATCCAAATTGTATACATGCAAGATAGAGGAAGGCACCTCAATTCGAGAATATATCAATAAGTTTGATAGGATCATATCAAACTTAAAGGATATAAATGTGACGGTTGATGATGAAGATCAGACACTCATATTATTACTTTCATTACCGAAGTCCTATGAAAATCTGGTGAAGACATTGATGCTGGTGGGTGACACTCTGACCATGGATGAGACGAGGGCATCACTTTTAGCGGATAATCTACGTAAGGTTGCTACAAGTGTAATGTCATCTTCAAATGGAAGAGAGTATAATAATCAAGCACAAGGATTGTTCGCGGCTAGAGGAAGGACTAATGAAAGAGGAAAAGGTAATAAGCGTGAAAAGTCTAGGCCAAAATCTAGACCTCACGCGGAGAGAACATGCTTTAAATGTGGTGAGGCTGGACATTTCAAAGCAAATTGTCCAAATAAGAAGATAACTTTCAAGAAATAGAACAACGATAACCCAAAAGAAAAGCAAGAAGCAAGCTACGTCTCAAATGATGAGGATGATTGTTACTCTATAACAGAACAATCTTATGAAATCTCCGGTAAGTGGATTCTTGATTCAGGAGCCTCTCACCATATTTGTCCAAATAGGAAGTGGTTTACTACCTATGAAAGCATAAATGGTGGCACAATTTTAATAGGCAATGATCATGCTTGTAAAACTGTGGGGTTGGGTACTATAAGAATCAAGATGCATGATGGAGGAGTAAGAACCTTAAAGGATGTAAGGCATATTCCAGACTTGCAGAAAAATCTTATTTCCATAGGTTTGTTGGAGAAAAATGGCTGCAAAATAGTTGCGAAAAATGGGGTACTAAAAGTTGTTTATGGTTCTTTGGTAGTAATGAAAGGAGTTCGTCACGGTAATCTTTATTCTCTTTTGGGGACAACAGTCACATGTGAGTTAGCAGTTGGAATCAGTGGAAGTAGAGATCAAACAAATTGCACAAGAATATGGCACATGCGGCTTGGACATATGTCAGAGAAAGGTCTATCATTGCTTTGTGGACAAGGTTTGCTGAAGAATATGAAGAAACCACAAATGGAATTTTGTGAGCATTGTGTGTATGAAAAGGCACATAGAGTGAAGTTTTCTACAAGCAAGTATAAAAGCAGAGGGTTGTTAGACTACGTGCATACTGATGTTTGGGGCCCGGCTAAAGTTACTTCCAAGGGTGGTTCCAGGTATTTTGTTACTTTTGTTGATGATTATTCCAGGTATGTTTGGATTTACTTCCTCAAACATAAGAATGAGGTATTCGATACTTTTAAGCGGTGGAGAGCAATGGTTAAAAATCGAACAGGTAGGAAGCTGAAAACTCTACGATCTGATAATGGCACAAAGTACACGAATGGGGCTTTCAAGGAGTTTTGTGACCGAGAAGGCATTGCAAGACACTGGACAGTTAGAGAAACACCACAACAGAATTGAGTCGCCGAACGACTGAATCGTACGCTACTTGAGAAGGCAAGGTGTATGCGCTCTAATTTCGGGTTAGGCAGAGACTGGTAGGCAGAATCGGTTGCTACAGCTTGCTACATAGTGAATCGATCCCCACATTCTTCTCTAGATGGAGACACACCTTATAAGGTGTAGTCAGGAAAACATGCAGATTACGAAAAACTCAGAGTCATTGGATGCACAGCCTATTATCATATCAAAGATAATAAGTTTGACGATAGAGCTAAGAAGGCAATCTTTTTGGGGTATCCAAGAGGGGTTCAAGGCTATCGCCTTTGGAGTGTAAATGATTCTAAGTTTGTAATTAGTAGGGATGTTACCTTTGATGAACGATCTATGGTAGCTTTGTCTAAAGATATGGTGCCAGGTGATGGTGATGTTGAAAAAACTTCAAATACTCAAGTGGTGGAGATAGAGTCTAAATACCAACAAATAGACTCTAGTAATGTTCAGGTGGAGCATCCTAATGCTACTCGAGATGATGCAGAGGATGAACTTGATCATGAGAAAATTCAGCGAGAAAATGCACATGCATTACAACAACAGTAGCAGGATTCTTTGACATATACTAGGCCAAAGAGAAATTATAAATTTGTTCAGAAGTTCGGGTCAGACAAGCCTTTGAGACATTATGGGCAGGTAAACTTAGTAGATTATGCACTCTCAGTGGAGGATGATGAGTTGGTCACCTTCAAACATGCTATCAAAGACAAAGATAGAGAGAGTTGGTTGTCGCTATGGAGAAAAAGATGCAATCTCTTCATAAGAACAAGACATGGGATGTGGTCCCATTGCCCGTGGAAAAGACTGCAATTGGTTGTAAGTGGGTGTATAAAACAAAAGAAGATCCTACTAAGTCAGATGGTACAAGATTCAAAGCTAGGTTAGTAGCAAAGGAATTCTCACAGAAAGAAGGGGTTGATTACAATGAGATATTTTCTCCTGTGGTGAAACACACTTCCATACGGGTGCTTTTAAGTCTTATCACTCATGGTGATCTTGAGTTGGAACAATTAGACGTGAAGACTGCATTCTTGTACGGTGACTTAGAGGAAGAAATCTACATGTATCAACCTGAGGATTTCAAGGTTGAGGGTAAAGAAAGTCAGGTATGTCACTTGAGGAAATCACTATATGGATTGAAACAATCTCCTCGGCAATGGTATAAGCGATTTGACTTCTTTATGTTAAAACAAGGTTTTTCCAGAAGTAATTATGATTGTTGTGTATACATTCATAAGCTTCTTGGAGGTGATTATATCTATCTTCTATTATATGTGGATGACATGCTTATTGCCTTTAAGAACAAGGTAGAGATAGATATGTTAAAGGTTCAACTTGGTAAAGAATTTGAAACAAAAGACTTGGGTGCTGCACGAAAAATATTAAGCATGGAAATTAAAAGAGAGAGATCAAGTCAAAAATTGTTCTTGAGCCAAAGAGGATACACTGAGTGCGTCATTGAAAGGTTTGAAATGAAAAATGCTAAATCGGTGGTAACGCCGTTGGCTCCACATTTTAGACTCTCTGGTAAACAATCTCCCACAACAGCAGAGGATAAGGCTTACATGGAAAATGTACCTTATGCTAGTGCAGTCGGTAGCCTAATGTATGCTATGGTGTGCACACACACAGATATTTCACAGGCAGTCAGTGTTGTTTAGCAGGTTCATGGCAAACCCGGGTAAGGCACACTGGAAAGCAGTAAAGTGGATATTAAGATACTTGAAGGGTACCATTGACACAGTTTTATGCTTTAGTGGAAAATCATGTCAAATCAGCGGCTTTGTTGATTCTGATTATGCTGGTGATCTAGATAGAAGACATTCTACAACTGGTTATGTATATAAAATACAAGGTGCTCCAGTTAGTTGGCGATCGATGTTACAAGCTACAGTGGCACTATCTACTACAGAGGCTAAGTACATGGCAGTAACAGAAGGGGTGAAAGAAGCATTGTGGCTAAGGGGTCTTCTAGATTATTTAGGGTTGAAGCAAGATTGCGTGAATCTGAGTTGTGATAGTCAAAGTGCAATTCATTTAGCTAAAAATCAGGTTCATCATGCTCGTACCAAGCATATTGATGTAAGATATCACTTCGTGCGCGATGTTATAGAGAAAGGTAACATTTCTCTTATAAAAGTACACACAGATGAAAATCCTGCTGATATGTTGACTAAAGTAGTGTCAGAAAATAAGTTCCAACACTGTTTGGAATTTCTCAATATTGCTTCATGTTAGGCATTACATGGAGAAATAGAGGAACTACGATTGGTTTGATTCTGAACAAGGGTACATAGGCAGTCATTATAAAAATAATGCAACCGGATATGAATACCACATTTTGATCGTTTAAAATTTGAGTAGATTTCAAATTGTGAACGAGGTGGAGAATTGTGAGAATAAAAGAAAGGCAAAGAGAAAACAAAGGGAGGCAGATAAATGATGGAAGAGAGAAAATGGTGGATAGTTAAGGAGCTTTTATAGAAAAATATTTTATAGTATGCTCTCTTGTTATTTATAGAAGTTAGGAAACTATATAAATAAGTGAAATCAAAATATATTCAATTCAATTAAAATCAAAGGAATTCACATCCATAGCAATTATTCATTTTCTTTCTTTTTTTTCTTTAATAATTATATAGCGAGTATATTATTGTAAGTAATGTTCAATTTCATATTACTTTCTATCTATTAGAAGTCAAAATTCCGCTGGAGACTTAGCAGGAAGAGAATGAAAGAAAAGGGGAGAAGAAGGGTGGCAAAAGGCAGAGAGACAGAGGCGGAGCCACGTACAAGCCAAGGGAGGCAATGGCCTCCCCCAACTATCAAGTTTTTCTTATAAGTTATATATAAATTTTAGTTTAGTCCCTTTTAAAATTTTTATTTTATTCTTTGTTAATTATAAAGTTTTTTTTGGTCCCTCCCTAAAAGCTAATCTAGTTCTGCCCCTAGAGAGAGGGAAAGAGAAGGGAGGCATGGTGATGCTGGAAATGTGAGGAATACAACCACCACCTCTCCAACGACAACAAAAAACACGAGGGACACAACCACCGCTTACCATCGTCATCTCCAAAATTTTTTTAGCAATCACACCGCAGATACCAAATACACAAAAATCCATAACACAAATCATACCCAAGACTCGCCGTATAACTAACCTGAAACAGTTTCTGCAAGCCAAACAAAAGAAAGCAAACAACGGCAAGATTTTTTGTTTATTTATTTATTTATTAACGTGGTAATAATGAGTACGTGGACCAATTTTTGATATGTGGTAATGCATTATGCAACCATTAAAGTATCAAGAAAAAGACTGAACTACCGTGTTTTTCCTTCAACATTATAAGCATTCAAGGAATGCATTGGCGTAACTGTAATTAATTTCTCTTTAACACTAGTTATAAAACTTAAAAGAACTTAACATTTTTAGACATAACATTTTTGTCTGCACATAAAATCTGAAATTTTTATCCCTTAGAAGTTGTCACATATTGAGAATATTTTATTCAAGAACTGGACAACTGAACTTGGTTGAGTGAGTGTTGGAACAAATAATTGTCTTACTATCTGCCACTGCAAGTTAAATTGATAGGCCCCACAATCCTCCGTAGCTTCCAAGATGAATGCATATAAATTGATAGGCCATCATTTTCTATCCAAAACCATTCAACAAAATGAAAAAGAACAAAGCCTCTCTTATTCTCCAAATCTTCACTTTCCTCATCTTTTACTGATCAAGTTCATATGTTGCATCACACAGAAAAGGAGGATCAGGAGTTGTTGGTTATGGCTACACCATATCTAGTGTCAATAACAATGCTCTCTCAGCTAATAAGACATCCTTGATTGCTAACCTTAAACTCATCAAGTCTTCCACACTTTATATGGACCTGATGTTCCACGCCTCAGCCTTCATGCCAGGTAACAATAAGTATTAAGTACTATTGTTATATTGAATCAAATTTATACATACATGTATTAGTAACGAAGATGTTCACATATGGCGATGTCTTTCTTGACATATGATATTCTAATAACTTTAACCATTTAGATATAATAATAAAAAAAATACAAGATCCAGATTTGACGAACAAACACACATAAATATGAAGGCTGGATGGTGCATGTAAGCATGCAACCGATTTTTTCTTTAACAAGTATTTTATGATTGAAATTGTCACCTTGTCCTTATAGGCAAATTTTAAAAGTCATTTTTTCTAGCCACCATATGTGATATGTCTTGGCTGAGCTGCAATAAATGGTGTTATTTTTCTTTTCTTTTCTTTTCTTTTTTTTTTGAACGAGTCTCACAACAATAATCATGCAATTTATATAAAAAAAATTAGTTATTGTATATAAAAATATCATTTGATTTTCATAAAAAAATTTATTATAGTACTATAAAATATTTAAATTATTTTTTTATTATATATTTGATTATTCTATTATGTTAAGTTTAATTATTTTAATAGTTTAATTATAATAATACTATAAAATAATTAATTATTTAATACTTTAAATTAAGCGCAATAGGGTTCTTCTTTTAATGATTAATGATTATCTAAAAGTTTAACTTGATATCATCAATATGATGACATAATCAATCATATTCTTAAATTTTTATGTTTATGAATTGTATTTTTCTAATTAATTTATGATTTGATTAAATAGAGTTAGTTTTAGTCAATGATGTATGTAGTATTTATTATCACAAAATTACTGATTTTTATTTACTAAAATTATTATATAAATTATTCATGCATGTTTACATAGATAGGATAGAATATAACTATCATGAAAAAAAAAATAATGGAACAAGTCATGGATTATGCAATAATATTAGTTAGGATTTAAATATTAAAATAAAATAAAATAAGTACCCACTATATAAGATTATGAGTAAAAGAAAAATATAAGAAAATACCTCCATTGTTAATTAAAATAAGAAGATGACATACTTGTATTTTTTTTAATTCCATTCTAATCAAATATGGAATTGATGCTATTTTTAGTTTTACACTTAACATAATTGAAAGCATCTTTTCTTTCTTTCAACTTTGTATTACTCATAATAAGAATCACACGAACATTATTCACACTAATTTTGTAGAAATTTGTTGTTGATAGCGATTTTTAGTGGATTAATAACCAATAGTTAATGACTAATAACCTCGTAATGGTATCCTAAATTGTCACTTTACATATAGCGATACTAAGTTAAGGTATTATTATTAATAATTCAGTTTGTCATGTTATATATATGGTATTAATATTTTTAGAGGTATAATATAACTAAAATAACTGTCAAAAATAAAATTAAAATATATCTATATATAACATCAGAGATACTATTATAAAACTAAACTAAATGTAAGTGTCATAACATGTATGTCGTGAGTCGTGACTATAATGCAGAAAAACAAAAAAAAAGTATTTTTCAAAATCGAAATAACTAATCATAAATTAAAGAGCACATAATGAAAATATTTAAAAGCAAAAGAGATTCACTACTAATTATTTTTTATAGAAAAATAAAAAAACTTCCATTTTACAAAAAAGAATTAGAGTTCAAATTTAAGAGTCTAATTATATAAAAATGAGTTAAATTTAATTCAACTATATTCTTAAGGTTTAATTATTTTATTGGTCTTTATAATTTTATCAAATTTATAATTAGGTTTATATATTTTTTTTCTTTTAATTGGGTTTCTATATTGTTTTTAATTTTATAATTTGGTCATTTTTCACCAAAGATAGAGAAACTCGAAACCTCTTAAATGAGTATGGAGACTATGTCATTTGAGTTATAACTTATTGGTAAAGACCAACATAATAATTAAACCTATTTTTAATACATTTATTGTAATCTAGATAAAATTATGCAAATGATTATAATTTAAACAATATTTTTTTCAAATTAAATAAAGGCTGCATTTACAAAAGAATTAAAAGAAAAATTGTTCACAATTATTATTATTGATTGATTAATTAATTAATTAAATAGAATTTGTTTACGATTAACCAATAACAATAACAATAATGACTACCACAGCAACAACAATTATAGTGACAATTATAATAGCAATAGATAGTGGCAATGATAGAATAATAATAATGATGATTATGATGATGAAAATTATAAATAAATAAATAAAAAGATAGATAAATAAATGGAAAAAAATTAATTTATAAAAAAAAATTAGTTCGACAAATGGTTTTTATATTCTCAAATTTAATAAATAAGCCAAAACTAATGTATTTTTTTATACGATATTATATGGAGAAATAGAAAGAATTAGATAAAAATCAAAAAAATTATAATAAAGATTCTTAAAATTAGGATGAAGAAAAAATTAAAGTTTTTAATTATTTAATTAAGTTATAGAATCAATATTAATCTTATAATTTTTTAAAAATAAAAAAAATTAAGTGTTAATGCATTTACACGTGTCTTTTAATTGAATCTCCTTTCCTCTACTAGGTATTGCTAACCCTCTGACATATCACATATCCCTTTAACTTAGACCCAAAATAAGATAAATAAATAAAGAAGAGCAGCAGCCTTCAAAGCCAAAACATTTAGCGGCTTATTTTCGTCTTTTTCATCAATAAGATGAACATTTTAGGAATTTAATTCCTCACTAAATAATAAGAAAAGTGTTAGGAGTCGATAAGTTTTGTGATTTGTAGTCATCAATTAGTTATCATTAGTGTTTTTTATGGTGTGAGATTTCATCCAATAGTGTGAAATTACTCACTTTTTTTTTATAGTTAAGTGTTGGCCAAATTTTAATAAAAATTGTCCCTAGACTTTTTCATAAAGAAAATAACATGGGCATGGGCAGCTGATTCGTACATGACATACCATATTCTATTAAAGTAGCGTGGAAACTGATAATTTTCCATTTAATCACCCCCATTGAATTGACATATATAAACTTGTTTGTGTTATGCAGATTATTTTGACTTATCTAATTGAGTTTTCTAAATCATATACCATTCTTTTCCTTAAAAGCGTATTATTATACAGTGATAATATAGCCTTAGACATACACATACCAGTGCTAATACAGTATGCAAAATTTATAATTGATCATTCCTATTCATCATCCTTTGTGTAAGACATACTGAAGCTAATATAGTACGCAAAGTCAACTGCTGCTCTAACCTCTAACTGATAATAATTGATTATCATTCACAGCATAATGTATATTGAAGCATGTATAATCTGCAAAATTTTCATTGAAGGTGCATTATTTATAGTTTTTGGTATATAATATGTTTTCTACTTTGTAATTGGTTATATATATTGTATGTGTCTTTTGCAGTTTTGCGAGCAAGGACAGATTAAGAGTTAGAATCACAGACTCCACTCACCAAAGATGGGAAGTTTCAGAAGAAGTGATTCCAAGAAGCTCCCATTTCCCTCTTCTCCCCTTTCTCATCAACAAACAATTCCCTTCTTCCAACCATACCTGCAATCCAAAACAAGAACCAAACTTTTCTATCACAACACCAAACTCAGACCTCATATTCAGCCTCCACAACACCACCCCATTTGGCTTCACTATCTTGCGCAAGTCCTCCAATGATGTCCTTTTTTTTGACGCTTCACCGGACCCTTCCAACTCTTCAACTTTCCTTGTGTTCAAGGACCAGTACCTTCAGCTATCTTCCTCACTCCCAAGGGAAAGAGCCTCACTTTATGGCCTTGGTGAACACACCAAGAGCTCCTTTAAGTTGCAGCCACACCAGACACTCACCATGTGGAATTCAGATACTTTTAGTGCTAATCTTGACTTGAACCTTTATGGCTCTCACCCTTTTTACATGGATGTAAGGAAAGGATCTAAAGATGGAAGTGTGAAGGATGGAAGCACACATGGGGTGTTGCTGCTAAATAGCAATGGGATGGATGTTGTGTATGGTGGTGACCGGATAACTTATAAGGTGATTGGTGGGGTGCTTGATCTTTACTTTTTTGCCGGATCGTCACCGGAGTTGGTTATGGAGCAATACACTGAACTCATTGGAAGGCCTACTCCTATGCCTTATTGGTCTTTTGGTAAGTCTTATCTATACTCCTTTAACTTTATCAGTATTACAAGATTTTAACTGAAAATTGTTCTCACATAGTGGTTTCTAGATTCAAAGTATTCTGTTTTATAATAGAAGTAAATATAACATGTGATAACTATAAATCACTCTGCTTTTTCCCGTTTTGATATATCTTGCTCCCATGCTAATCCATAAAGTTATCATTTCTTTTGTGAAAGGTTTTCACCAGTGTAGCTATGGCTACAAGAGTGTAAATGATCTTGAGGGTGTGGTTGCTGACTACACAAAGGCACACATACCCCTTGAAGTTATGTGGACAGATATTGATTACATGGATGCATATAAAGATTTCACCCTTGATCCTATCAACTTTCCCCTGGATAAGATGAAAACATTTGTTGATACCCTTCACCGGAATGGACAGAAATATGTACTCATATTGGATCCTGGTACCTAATTCCAATACCATGCATTTTCTCCCAACCAAAAAACACTCTCCACCTAATTTTTAGGGAAACTACACTAATATCCCTTTTTTTAGCTTATATGACACATGACATCCTCTTAATTTGCCATGTTTATATAGAGAAATGGAGTCAATTACCTTGGTCAACTTTTTCCAGGACAAGTTTACTTCCCAGATTTTTTAAATCCAAGAAGCCAAGAATTCTGGGGGAGAGAGATCAAACTATTTAGGGAACTTCTCCCATTTGATGGTCTCTGGGTTGACACGAATGAGATATCTAATTTCATCACTTCTCCTCCTAATCCATCTTCTAGTCTTGACAACCCTCCCTACAAAATTAACAATTCTGGAGCCCTACAACCAATCAATACGAAAACGGTACCAGCAACATCCTTACATTATGGAAATATCACTGAGTATGATGCTCACAATTTATATCGACTACTAGAATCCAAAGCTACCAACAAAGCTTTAAAAGATGTAATTGGTAAAAGGCCTTTTATTCTTAGTAGATCAACTTTTGTAAGTTCTGGTAAGTATACAGCACATTGGACTGGAGACAATGCTGCTACTTGGAATGATTTGGCATACTCAATTCCTTCTATATTAAATTCTGGAATATTTGGAATTCCAACGGTTGGAGCAGATATATGTGGTTTCTTAGGAAATACAACTGAAGAACTCTGCAGGCGATGGATCCAGGTAACAATTGATCCTAAGATATGGGATAATTTCTTTGTGAAAAACTCAAAACTGGAAGGTTTACTATACATATACATATCTAATTCCTTTTATTTACCTCATGTAGTTGGGAGCATTTTACCCCTTTGCTAGAGACCATTCAGTAATATATTCCATCAGGCAAGAGCTTTATCTTTGGGATTCAGTTGCTTCATCAGCAAGGAAAGTGCTCGGCCTTCGCTATCGCCTCCTCCCTTATTTCTACACATTGATGTATAAAGCACATACAAAAGGGACACCGATTGCAAGACCCCTTTTCTTTTCATTCCCTGAGGATGTCACAACATATGATATAAGTTCACAGTTCCTACTTGGCAAAGGAGTTTTGGTGTCACCAGTGCTACAATCTGGAGCTGTCACTGTTAATGCATACTTCCCTGCAGGGAACTGGTTTGATCTCTTCAATGTCTCAAATTCAGTGAGTGCTGAGTCAGGAAAGTATGTTACTCTTGATGCTCCACCTGATCACATCAATGTGCATGTTAGTGAAGGTAACATCTTGGCCATCCAAGGAGAAGCAATGACAACAGACGCGGCCCGAAAGACTGCATTTCATCTTGTGGTGGTTGTTAGTAGCAGCAAAAGTAGTTATGGACAAGTTTATTTGGATGATGGAGAAGCACTTGACATGTTAGGAGAGAATGATCAGTGGACATTGGTAAGTTTGTATCGTGCATTACAGAAGAATAGTGTTTTTGTTGCATCTAATGTTACTAATGGAAGATTTGCTCTGAACCAAAGATGAATCATAGAAAAGATCACTTTCTTGGGAATTCCTAAGCATACTGAGTTGAATATTGAGAATGGAACAAGTTCAATGAGAAAGATGGTTACACATGTTGAGAACTTTTCAGAGTTTGTTAGTATAGAAGTTTCAAGATTGTCACAGCCTATTGGAAAGGCATTTAAACTAGAAATTCAAATACAAGGTTGAAGGGTAGCTAAAAGAAGGATTGTCTTTATAGATGCAATTCCTTCTCATGTTTCTCCAGTTAAAATTATTGTGATAATTATTATGACATAAAAATTAAGGATTTTGATCCTCTAAATTTTGGATTTTATTTGAGAGGATAAAGTGTGATTTCTCACAATTTATTTTATAGGTGGGACTAAGAGAAAACATGAGAGAAAAAATATTCAAGGACGAGAGATCACACTTTACCCTCTCAAGTGAAAATCTAAAATTTAGATGATCCAAATTTAAAAATTAAGATGTCATTTTTTATATCTAAAATAAGTGTGACAGAATGCTATAACATGACTATGAAATTAAAATATAAATACATAGATATCTATGTTAATAATAAAGTTTTCATTGCAAGATATAGTTATATATATAAATATTTAGAAGAAACCGAGTTAAAATTGGAACAGAATTCGTTCTAAAAAGCTAAGCTTGTCAACTAATATTGATTCATTTAAAAATCTAAGTCTTAGAAATGATGTCATTATTTTGATATCCATGTAGAGAATAACTTGGATTCGTTTCAAGTTGGAACATGATTTCGAATCTAATATATATATATATATAGTTATATACCCATATGGCCATATATATATATATTAAAAAGAAATCTTTAGCCTTTACAATGATTAGAAAGGTAGACATTTGTTTTTGTTCAGTTACACAGATACATCTAAAACTAAATTATATAAGCATTGCTTTTCCAATATTCGAAACATCATCGTGCAATTGGTATACTTAAACAATTCATATATTTAAAATGTCTTTACCTTTCTAAAAAACTAATGAAAGAGACTAAAACAAAAAACTTCTAAATTTTATTAGACTAATTTTTTTTTACAGAAATAAAAAAAGGGCATTTCACAAGTAACAAAAACTTAATTAAGCCTACAATAATTGAAAATGAATTGAGCATAACGGCATACCTTAGCTTTCTAATTTCTATCTTCAACATTCAAGACTAAGAAGCATAATATGGGTGCGGTTTTGAGGAGTGAAACCAGAACCACTATGTTTCCACCACCAATAACAAGCTTCTTCTATATGTGTATTTGCCTAATCTTTTGCCATTTTGTTACATATTCATCATCATCAGAAGAAATAGAAGTAGTTGGTTATGGTTACACCATCTCAAATGTGAACAATGAAGATCTTTTAGGAACTTCATTGAGTGCTAACCTTAACCTCATCAAGTCTTCCTCCATTTATGGGCCTGACATCCCACACCTCAACCTTGTTGCCAGGTAAGAAATGTTGTAGTCACTTACTTTGCATTGTGTATCAAACCGGCTTACATTCTCATCCCCATTGGATCAGGTGTAAACCGGTCTGATATACAATGCAAAGCGAGTACAACTATCATTGTTCTAAAGCTAACATGGAATACATATTTCTAAATTTTGCAGTTTAGAAACCAAGGACAGGCTAAGAGTAAGAATCACAGATTCCATTCACCAAAGATGGGAAATTCCAGAAGAAGTGATTCCTAGAAGTTCTCAATACTCTTCTCATTCTCTCAATAGCTATGATCTAAATCAAGAACCAAAACTATCTCTAACATCACCAAACTCAGACCTCATATTCAGCCTCCACAACACAATTCCATTCGGCTTCACTATCTCGCGCAAGTCCTCCAATGACATTCTCTTTGATGCTTCACCGGACCCTTCTGACCCTTCAACTTTTCTTGTGTTCAAGGACCAATACCTTCAGCTCTCTTCCTCACTGCCAAGGGAAAGAGCCTCCATTTATGGCCTTGGTGAGCACACCAAGGGCTCCTTCAAGCTGCAGCCAAACCAGACATTAACAATGTGGAATATGGACAATGGTGCCAACCTTGACTTGAACCTTTATGGCTTTCACCCTTTTTACTTGGACATGAGGAAAGGATCTATGGATGGGAGGGTTAAGGCTGGGGCTACACATGGGGTCTTGCTGCTAAATAGCAATGGGATGGATGTTGTGTATGATGGTGACCGCATAACTTATAAAGTGATTGGTGGAGTTTTTGATTTTTACATTTTTGCCGGATCATCGCCGGAACAAGTGATGGAGCAGTACACTGAACTCATTGGAAGGCCTGCTCCAATGCCTTATTGGTCTTTTGGTAAGAAAATCTTAATTAGTACCATGTATTCTTATAGCAAAGTTGATAAATCATCACAATATTTTTTTTGTCCAAGAAAAGTCTGTGGATCCCAACTTTACATGCTAATCCAAAAGAATTCTCTCTTTTGTGAAAGGTTTTCATCAATGTAGATATGGCTATAAGGATGTGAGTGATCTTGAAAATGTGGTTGCCAACTATGCAAAAGCAAATATACCCCTTGAAGTTATGTGGACAGATATTGATTCAATGGATGCATATAAGGATTTCACACTTGATCCTATAAATTTCCCATTGAATAAGATGAGAAAATTTGTTGACACTCTTCATCAAAATGGCCAGAAATATGTTCCCATCTTAGATCCTGGTACCTAATTCCAACACCAAGCAACCTCTTTTAACCAATCCACAAACATATTACAGCAGTTATTGATTTGAAGCTAATTTTTCAAACAGGTATCAGTGTAAATACTTCATATGCAACTTATGTCAGAGGCTTGGAGGCTGATATCTATATAAAGAGAAATGGAGTCAATTACCTTGGTCAAGTTTGGCCTGGACCAGTTTACTTCCCTGATTTCTTGAATCCAAGAAGCCAAAAATTCTGGGGTAATGAAATCAAATTATTTAGGGAGCTTCTCCCATTTGATGGTCTCTGGCTTGATATGAATGAAATAGCTAATTTCAACACTTCTCCTCCTAATCCATCTTCCAATCTTGATAACCCTCCCTACATAATCAATGATTCTGGAACTCAAAAACCAATCAATACCAGAACAATACCAGCAACATCTTCACACTATGGTAATATTACTGAGTATGATACTCATAATTTGTATGGACTCTTACAAAGCAAAGCAACTTACAAGGCTTTAAAGGATATAACTGGTAAAAGGCCATTCATTCTCAGTAGATCAACTTTTGTAAGCTCTGGTAGGTATGCAGCTCACTGGACAGGAGATAACGCCGCGACTTGGAACGATTTGGCATACTCAATCCCTTCTATATTAAATTTTGGAATATTCGGAATTCCAATGGTTGGAGCAGATATATGTGGTTTTGGACCAAACACAACCGAAGAACTTTGCAGGCGTTGGATCCAATTAGGAGCATTTTACCCCTTTGCAAGAGATCATTCAGATAAATCTTCAACCAGGCAAGAGCTTTATCTTTGGGATTCAGTTGCTTCGTCAGCAAGGAAAGTGCTCGGCCTGCGCTATCGCCTCCTCCCTTACCTTTACACACTAATGTATGAATCACACACAAAAGGGACACCAATTGCAAGACCCCTTTTCTTTTCATTCCCTGAGGATGTCACCACATATGACATAAATTCACAGTTTCTACTTGGCAAAGGGGTTTTAGTCTCACCTGTGCTTGAATCTGGAGCTGTAACTGTCAATGCATACTTCCCTGCAGGAAACTGGTTTGATCTCTTCAATGTCTCAAATTCAGTGAGTGCTAAATCAGGAAAGTATGTTACTCTTGATGCTCCATCTGATCACATTAATGTGCATGTTGGTGAAGGTAACATTTTGGTCATGCAAGGAGAAGCAATGACAACTGAAGCCGGCCGGAAGACTGCGTTTCATCTTGTGGTGGTTGTTAGCCGCAGCCAAACTAGCTATGGACAAGTTTATTTGGATGATGGAGAAACACTTGAAATATCAGGAGAGAATGAAGAGTGGACATTGGTCAGATTTTATGCTGTTTTACATAACAATGGTGTTTTTATTACATCTGATATAGTCAATGCAAGATTTGCTCTGGACCAAAGGTTGATCATTGAAAAGATCACATTCTTGGGGATACCAAAGAACAAGAGATTAGGTAAAGTGAATTTGGCAAGTAATGAATTGAATATTGAGAATGGAATTGTGCAGACACATGCTGATAACTTGTCACAGTTTATTAGTATAGAAGTTTCAGCATTGTCACAACTTATTGGAGAGAAATTTGAGCTAGAAATTGAAATGACTATGGTTTAAAAAGCAGGTTTTTACTATGAAAGAATCTATCTTCTTCTTGTTGAAGGGATTTCTTCATAGTTCTGTCTTACAATTAGATGATCTTTCAGCAACTACATTCAAAGCTCTCTCCATATATAATATACTTCTCTGTGAAGTTGTTTAAAAGAGTCAAAGATGTAGCATTTCTTTATTACTTATGGTTGGAAAATTGAGAAATGACTATTTTAAGATAATAAAATTTCAGATTATTTATCAAAGAATATTTTTTGTTGACAGAAATACCTATTTTTTTTAGCAAATGAATCAGAAGTATGGCATGGACTTTTTTTATTTTGGCTAAAAAATTTATATATCGAAGAGTCATGGTCATGGATATGTATATATCATAAAATGGCTCGGGAAGTGTAATCTAGGCGTATATAAAACATGTAATTCAATGGGGGGGCGAAAAGCTCTTTTAGTAGAGATCAAAAGCCTTAATGTATTTAAGCATCTATCTATCTATTTTATCTATATAAAAGTTAATACTAAAATCATGCTATATTTAAGTAATGACATATAAATTTTTTAGAATTTTGCCACGTCAGCATATTAGTATAGATGTAATTCTATTATAAAATCAAATATATTTTTTCTTTCAACCTCAATATCAATTCTTTGTAACTGTTTTCGTAATAATTAACACAAGATAATTCTTGTAATTAAAATTTCTTTTTAATAATATTAAATGTCTTTTTATTTTACAATTCATATTTTGTAACGCTTCTCACAATAATTAACAAGATTTTTTTATGTAAAGTATCACATGTGTTGAATCTTAAATTATACATTAAAATATCTTCAATCTTTCTCAGAGACACATGAAATAAATTGGTTATTCATTAGTTTCTATAATTGCATTTTTTAAAAAAATAATTTATGGGAGATGAGTGTGCTAGAATGTTTCAAAAAATAAAAACCAATAAAAAGTTTATACTATAGTTAAAAGACGTCAAGCTACTCTATATAATACATGATATATATACGTAGATTATACAATCCTATATATACATAATACATGATATATATACGTAGATTATTCCATCTTATATATACGTAAATTATATTTTAAAAATATTTTTATGAAAAATTATATTATATAATAATATCTTTAATAAAAATAGTTAATTAATAAATTTTAAATATAATTATTTAATTATTTATCAAGTAATATAAAATAAAATTTTAGTTATTTTATATTTTTATGTTACAGTTTAAAATATTATTTTAATATAATTTTTAAATATTATTAAAAAATTTTGTATAATAATTAATTTAATAAATAAAAAATATTCAGATATTTTGTATTTATATATTTTATATTTAATTATTTAAGAATAAAAGATTCTATTGCTATTTAAAGTATTGTGTATTAAAATATTTTTATTTAAAGTGTTTATTTATGTACTATGATATTCTGTATTTATTAAAAACCATCAATACTCTTCTTTTATATTAGCTTTTGATTTTAATCTAATAAAATCTAATGGTCTATATAAATATGGCACATTCAATAAGCACACAAGTGTTGAGCTCATTTTAGACATACCCATTAATTTTTAATTTTAGATTATCACAATTAATTTTATGCCTAATAATCCAGTACTTTTTTGCATGCACTTTAATAGTATTATAAAACACACAAATAACTATAATAATATTACATAAAATTATAACTTGTGTTCGATCTTTATAATATTTACTTTTGAATTGATTTAAGTTAACGTAGTTATTTAATGTTATTTTATTTTATTTAAATATTTATATTTGAATCCTATCCAATAAAAAATACAGTTTATTTGTACTTATTAAAATAGTTGATAATATAGATATAAAAAAAATTTAATTTTTAAAATATAAATTAGTAAAGATAATTTTAGAGATTATACAATAACCACCTTGCATAAAATCTTGAAATGTTTACGACCTATATTTTCATATAATTAAACTTCTATAATTTCAACAAATATACTTTTCAAAAAATTATTTATCATTTGTATTCATATTTATGTATTTAAAATTTTTTTTATAATATTTATTAATCATTTTTATTTTTTATTTAAATTTGCAGAACATGTGGGTCTCATTCTAGTTATAACATAGAGAGTAATACTTTTGTGCAAAAAAATTTATCAAAATTGTATCCTTTTATATTTATATTTGTCCGTTTAAAAACTAAATTCTATTTTCCTTTTATGTATAATTTCGACACGCTATATTTTTAATGGTTAATTTGAATATTTCAACTTTTTTTCTTTTTCTTTTTCATTTTTTGTTCTAGATTAATTTTAAAATCAATGAAAGTTAATTGAATATAAACAATTTCACTATACTTAAAATGACTATAAATAATAATAATAATCGTATATGCTAATTTTTATTTTCTTTTGCATGAAAATATTAAAATCCTATACTTTAAAATGGAAATAGAAATTTTATATATGTGAGATAACTTATTTCAAAAACAAATTAAAATTCCTTGGAAAAAAAAAAGCCACTAAAATCAGAGGAACAGAAAGTGCAAGCAAGATGATAGACAATGCAAAAGGAAGGTACTTGTACCAATAGAGATCTAACAATTATTGAGAATCCCATGAATAGAAATATTATAAATGATATTTTCAAGAAAAACTGAGAAAGTACAGGGAGTCAATGCCCTAAGCATACAATATGTACAATGAACATTTAAGAAGTATTAGAGATATGACCATTAGTGTTACATTGTCCTATCAAGTTACATTTTTAAGATGAGTGGTTTCATGATATAGTATTAGAGTTCTAGATCTAAAAGGTCAAGAGTTCAAACATTGACATCAGCATTCTAGACTTATTTTATTCATTCGATGACTGAACTATTGTCCTTGTACAAAAGAGAAAAGTCCCTCACACTCAACACACTCACTAAGTAGCAGAAGAATGAGTAGTAGGCATGAGAGAAGAGACACTATGCTTCCCTTGTTATTGTTCTTGTGCATCATATTTAGGCATGGAGTTGAAGCTTCCACACTAACAGAAGAAGTAGTTGGATATGGCTACACCATCTCAACTGTGGCCAGTGATCACTTTGGGAAGTCGTTGACTGCCACTCTTAGCCTCATCAAATCTTCTTCTCTCCATGGACCTGACATCCCACAACTCAAACTCTCTGCCAGGTAACAACACCACCACTTTGAATCATTAGTGTGATCTTTTCAGTGATTATTAGAAAATTAAATAATTAAACACTATGATATCTTTACTGTTATAGCACGTCATTATACTAACCTTAGATAGATTAGTTCAGCTTTGCTTCGAATCTTGATACTAATGAATTCTAGGTTATAATTGATTATCAATTCGGTATTCACTATTCACTATCCAATACATACTGAAGTAATAATATTAATACACACAGCAAAATGTGATGCAAAATTTGAAGTTGATATGGCTTGCATCATACACGATTCCTATTCACTGCATCATACAAACTGAAGTGTATATAGCATGAAAATTTTGGTTATTTCTGAATTTTGCAGTTTTGAGAACAAGGATAGGCTAAGAGTAAGAATAACAGACTCTACCCACCAAAGATGGGAGATCCCAGAAGAAGTGATTCCTAGAGGTTCCTATTACCCTCACTGCTCTCTCAGCACCAAACAATTCCCTTCTAAACAAGAAGTAAAACTATCTCTGACAATAGCAAACTCAGACCTCATATTCAGCCTCCACAACACCACCCCATTTGGCTTCACTATCTCGCGCAAGTCCTCCAAGGACATCCTCTTTGATACCTCACCAGACCCTTCCAACCCTTCAACTTTCATTGTGTTCAAGGACCAGTACCTTCAGCTATCTTCCTCACTCCCAAGGGAAAGAGCCTCACTTTATGGCCTTGGTGAACACACCAAGAGATCCTTTAAGTTGCAGCCACACCAGACACTCACCATGTGGAATTCAGATACTTTTAGTGCCATTCTTGACTTGAACCTTTATGGTTCTCACCCTTTCTACATGGATGTAAGGAAAGGGTCTAAAGATGGAAGAGTGAAGTCGGGGAGCACACATGGGGTGTTGCTTTTAAATAGCAATGGGATGGATGTTGCATATGGTGGCGACCGTATAACTTACAAGGTGATTGGTGGAGTGTTTGATCTTTACTTTTTTTCTGGATCATCGCCGGAGCTGGTGATGGAGCAGTACACTGAACTCATTGGAAGACCTGCTCCTATGCCTTATTGGTCTTTTGGTAAGACTACTTATATAGCATGATAATCTATTCTGCCTAGTTATAATACATATATAATGATATTGATATTGCTCACATATTTTGATAATGATGATGAACCCTGCTGCTCTATTCAGTTGGACAAATTCATTCACTTCCACATTTCATTAAAGAAACGTTGGGTTACCATGTGGTACTTTATGAATTTTCCTTTCACTTGTTCACAGACATTTAAGTTCTAATCAATGTGTAAAAACTGTTGGTCTTATCTTGCTGATCTATTATTTGTAGCAGTGATTCCTATGCTTATCCACATCTTCATTATTTCTGTTCTGAAAGGTTTTCATCAGTGTAGATGGGGCTACAAGAATGTAAGTGATCTCAAGGGTGTGGTTGCCAACTATGCAAAAGCAAACATACCCCTTGAAGTTATGTGGACAGATATCGATTACATGGATGCATATCAAGATTTCACCCTTGATCCTATCAACTTTCCACTGGATAAGATGAAAACATTTGTGGATACCCTTCACAAAAATGGCCAGAAATATGTGCTTATCTTGGATCCTGGTAACTAATCCAGTAATCCTCATACCATGCCATTTCTTTTGATAATAAAATAACATCCATGCATAAGCATTAGTTATTGATCCAGGCTTTAATTTTGCAAAAAGGTATCCATGTGAATCAAACATATGCAACTTTTGTCAGAGGATTGCAGGATGATATATACATCAAGAGAAATGGAGTCAATTACCTTGGTCAAGTTTGGCCTGGACCAGTTTACTACCCTGATTTCTTGAATCCAAGCAGCCAAAAGTTTTGGGGTACGGAAATCAAATTATTTAGAGAGCTTCTCCCATTTGATGGTATTTGGCTTGACATGAATGAGTTGTCTAATTTCATCACTTCTCCCCCGAATCCATCGTCTAGTCTTGACAACCCTCCCTATAAAATTAATAATTCCGGAGTTATGCAACAGATCAATTACAGAACAGTCCCGGCAACATCTTTACATTTTGGCAATATCACTGAATATGATTCCCATAATTTATATGGACTCTTAGAATCCAAAGCAACCAACAAGGTTTTAAAGGATATAAGTGGCAAAAGGCCATTCATTCTAAGTAGATCAACTTTTGTTAGTTCTGGCAAGTACACAGCTCACTGGACAGGAGATAATGCTGCCACATGGAATAATTTAGCATACTCAATCCCTTCTATTTTAAATTTTGGAATATTTGGAATTCCAATGGTTGGAGCAGATATATGTGGCTTTTCGGGAAATACAACTGAAGAACTTTGTAGGCGCTGGATCCAGGTAAAATTTCATCCTTAAGTATGGTAATTAGTATCGATTATTGATTCTTTTTTCTTCTTTGTGAATGTTGTTTTCATATACTTGTATTAGTTTTGTATGCTTAGGTTACAAAAGTCACATGTAGAAACTAGTATCTTCTTTGTATAGTAGAAAACTTGGAAACTCATAACAAAACGTATAGATATCAAATTATTTTCACTTTCCACAATGCAGCTGGGGGCTTTTTATCCCTTTGCAAGAGATCATTCGGACAACACTTCCAATAGGCAAGAGCTATATCTTTGGGATTCAGTTGCTGAATCGGCTAGGAAAGTGCTCGGCCTGCGCTATCGCCTCCTCCCTTATCTTTACACACTAATGTATGAGGCACACACAAAAGGGACACCAATTGCAAGACCCCTTTTCTTTTCATTTCCTGAGGATGTCACAACATATGATATAAGTTCACAGTTTCTTCTAGGAAAGGGGGTTTTAGTGTCACCTGTACTAAAGCCGGGGGCTATAACGGTTGATGCATACTTCCCAGTAGGAAACTGGTTTGATCTCTTCAATTTCTCGAATTCAGTGAGTGCTGAATCAGGAAAATATGTTACCCTTGATGCTCCATCTGATCACATAAATGTGCATGTTGGTGAAGGTAACATCTTGGCCATGCAAGGAGAGGCATTGACAACAGAAGCCGCCCGGAAGACCCGATTTCATCTTGTGGTGGTTGTTAGTAGCAGCAAAACTAGCTATGGACAAGTTTATTTGGATGATGGGGAGACACTTGACATATCAGGACAGAATGAGCCATGGACATTGGTTAGTTTTTATGGTGCATTGCAGAAAAATAGTGTTTTTGTTGCATCTAATGTCACTAATGGAAGATTTGCCCTGGACCAAAGATGGATCATAGAAAAGGTCACTTTCTTGGGAATACCTAAGCATAAGAGAATAAGTTATATGAATGGAACAGGTTCACTGAAGATGGTTGTCAAGACTCACAATGATGACTCCTCACAGTTTGTTACTATACAAGTTTCAGAATTGTCACTGCTTATTGGAGAGGAATTTAAGCTTGAAATTGAAATATAAGGAACAAGGGAAATTAAAGTTGTTTTTTTCTTTTTATCTACTGAAGGAATGTGTCTTGCTGTAGGTATTCCTCACAAATGTCATGTTTTGTAACAAAAATAAAGAATACTATCAACATGGCTGGGAATCTAAGTACTAAGAAATCATATCTCTATTAATACTGTGGTTGTATAGTGTGATTGATTTGCTGTTTTAAATGATTTTATTGTGGAGCTCATTCTGATTCACCTATCTGTTTCTAAACAAGAATAAAATTTCAAATTATTTATCAAAGATTATTCTGTACCAACAGAAATAACTATATTTTGGGTAATGAATCAACACTTTGGGAGTGTTGGCTG
This sequence comes from Arachis ipaensis, assembly GCF_059453495.1. Classification (NCBI taxonomy): domain Eukaryota; kingdom Viridiplantae; phylum Streptophyta; class Magnoliopsida; order Fabales; family Fabaceae; genus Arachis; species Arachis ipaensis. Next base: position 11,839,062 of record NC_142439.1, on the reverse strand, counting down.
AACTTTTTCCTTTCATCAGCAACTAAATTTTAACATGATAAAAGTCTAATTTTAATATAAAATGATTTTATACTCTTTAAAAGATTATAATAGATTTGTTAATTTGTACACTGGAAAGATTCTAAAATAGCGAAATACACCTCAAAGATTGTTTAGACAGGTCAGAACTGTTCTTTCCTTATTTAGCATTCTATTGGTCTGACATAAAATTGCAATCATACACTTTGTAATCCTCCAAATGTCGATGTATCAGCTTAAAAAATCTAAATTCATTACTGCATATACAACTAAGTATACTTTCGACTTGCTTAAATAAACAATCTTTGGGGTGTATCAAGTTATTTTAAAACCTTTTAGGTGTACTTTAATCACCTTTATACTCTTTTTCGTATATACTTTTGTCTATTTTTACTCTATAATTTTTTTTATAAATAAAACCAAAGGAAGAGACAGACACAAGAAGATAGACTCATAGACGTGCACTAAAAAGATACTTGTACCCATAGAGAATTAACAATCATCGAGAGCCTCATGAATAGAAATCATAGAAATTGTTGTGAAAATAATGGATGTCCATTTGAAATGATTATGACTTGGATAGCAGCACTGAGTGGAATATCACTTTTCGGTGATCACTAGATTTTGATTCGCAAGTGATTTGGTTATGGAACTTTATGTATTGGTGGTAGATGATTGCATTTGATTCTCCAGCCATTATGAATAGCCTTCTAATCTCAACCACCAACACAGTAATAAGCTGCAGAATGTTTTTTCCCATGTTGTTGTGCACATGTTTTTGCCTCATATTTTGGCATGGTGTGTTGAAGGTACTTTCCCATTAAGAGAAGAAGTAGTTGGATATGGCTACACCAGTGAAACACTAACGGCTAACAACCAAGTGAACCAATCAACTGTCTATGATTAGTGAGAATTTCTTGTATAATCTGAAAGCAAATAAGTACTCTGATTCTGGTTAAATTGTATTTGTGGACAAATTTTAGGCTTTCTTTCTGTTTTTTTTTTTTTTTTTGAAACTATTCCTTTGTTATTTGCACTATAAAAATGAATTATTCACGGTGTTTATTCAATTTTTATAAGTTCATGTTAAAATTCATTTTCTTTAATTTAATTCAAGATTTTGTATGTATAATTTTTTACAATAGTCATGCTACACATACAAACCTTTTTGGCTTACAAGTCCTACAAGTTGGGCCAAGCCCAACAAAACACACGCGCCTTTTACTCCCCCACTCGAGCGTAAAGACACGAGTGTCAGTGAACCGTTTCCAAAGCGCGCTCATTATGAACAACTCTTTTTCTTCTTTGTCAATCAAAACCACAACCCTCGAGATTCAAGCCACATTCAAAACCAACACCTACTCTGAAGAAACTGTCAAACTCCTCGCCAAAAGTAGACAAAATCAGCAAGAAAACTTCCAAATATCCATAAAAAAACACCAAAAAGAAAGAAGAAACATTATTCAAGGTACTGTTTGACTATTCTATTAGGTTTTTCAGATTTCTATTTCTGATTTCGAATGTGAAGCATTATATCGTCGTATTTCTCTCTCTGTTTCACTATTCTTGGTTTAGATTTGATATTACTGTTCTGATGAAACTGTTCAAGTCATTTACACTTCAAGTGAATGGTTTAACGTGTGTTTTCATCTGTTTTTGTGCATGATATGTGCAGTTTGCATATTTTTTAAGTAAGTTTGTATAGACATCAACTCTGTATTGTATTTCAAGTGAAATCATTTTTTGGTGTATATGGCTGATTTTTTGGTGTAAATCTCGAAATTCGAATGTGACTGGTGCATCTAGTGGCATTTTGAACTTAAATATTATTCTGAACTAATATAATGTCATGGAATTCAAAAAAAATAGAGGTGTATGAAATTTATATATATATATATAAAGAGTATTGAAGCGTAACTGGTGCTGTTGTACCTGTGTTTGACCTTGTAGTGTCAATGTACGCATGTTTGGTTGACTTGAATATCATTTTGAACTCATTTAATTTCGTATAAAAAAATAATAAATATGTAGAGGACTGAATTTGGGTGTATGAGACTGGAATTTGGGTGTATGTGGCTGGTATTTGGGTGTATGTGTCTGTAGCTTGCCTGGTATTTTTATCTATTGATAATATTTCTTACTCCTTACAGTAAAAATGACAACCAAGAGACAAGGTAAAAAAAATACAATGTAAGCACATATATATATATCTTAGAACAATTCAATTATTCCTAATGTAAATATAAGTTATTTAAGTGACTCTCATTTTACTTTGTTTACAGCAAACCAAAGACTTGAAATGTGCCACGAGACTATTGAGTGAAAAGTTTGAAATGATGAGCAAGCCAAAAAAAAGTCATCGTTTGCGAATTAGGATTTGGTGGCCTCATGCACATCCTGCCAATGAATGTACCACACAAACTGTTAAAGGAGTTGGCTAACTGATTTAATTTGGACAAAAGCAAACTGGACACAAGTTATGATTCGTTTAAAGTTAAACCCAAAATAATAGGGGCTGCTCTTGGCCTCAATGCATCAGGTAACTGATTACAGAAAATCTCTATATTTGCATTCTCTATAATATATTTTTTGTAATATCTTATTTTAATATCATGTAATCAAGTAAAAAATTTAGGTATATATGAGTGATATTTGGATGCATTTCAAGTGATTTGGAGTGTAAATTATTTTTTTTATAGGAGATCTGGTTTTCGATAAAGTGAGTTATAAGAAACTTTCTGAGGAGAACAAACTAATTTTTAGAAGGTTTCAGGGGAAGACATTAAAGAATCTAATCGATGAGATGATGAATATCGGTGTTGATAACGACCACAATCGCCTGATGTTCAAGAAGAGTTTTATCCTCTATATTCATATGGCGTTCTTGTTGCCAACTACGATAAATAAAGTATCTCCTGTGCACCTAACTCAAATTTTTCAGATGGAGAAAATAACGGAGGACAACTGGGGCGTCCATGTGCTCAATTTCATCATCAAAGGCATAACCAATTATCGTCTGAAAAAGAAAAAATTGATTCACGGCTGCCTCTATGCATTGATGATAGTGTATTTCCATCTATCAAAACACATAGACAAGAAGGGAGAAGCAATCCATGGACCTTCCTGGGTTAGCCACTGGAATAGAGAGCTGCTGGTTGCAAGAATGAGACCAGAGATAGATGGTCATATGGTAACTAAACAGAATACCTTCTCTAATTTGGGTGTATTTTAATTATTTAGATGGTGTAAACTAATGTCTCTATTGTTTCAAGGCATCGTCAAAAAGGAAAAAACAAAAAAGAATTTGAAGGAATTGAAAAAAAAAAAGAAAAGAAAGAAAAAAGAAAAAAAAAAGAAAGCAAGTTCATCCGAGAGTGATCCATCGGAGAGTGAACTTGATTTTTTCTCCGAGTCTTCAGTCTGAAGAAGACTCAGAGGAACCAAGAAGGAAACAACCCACCAGAACGGCCAAAAAGTAAGTAATATTTTTTGGTATATTTTGTCACTTTTAGGGTATTTTTTACTAATGATTGTTTGCCTTCCAGAATGGAATCAAGAAAAAGGAAGCAGCTTTTAGAGGATTCCACTTCAGAAAGTGAAAATGAATCCAATGATGAGTAAGATTCTGAAATTATTATCACTTTTTTTCTGTTTATTTTCAAAATTTGATGTATTAACAGAACATAGTATTTCTCATTTAATTTCAGAAGTGAAGAATCGTCGCCAATTAGAAAACAAAAATCAAAGAAAAAATTTAGACTCCCCACAAAAAGTATGCATTGCTTTTGAGAGTATTTTATCATCAATTTTGTTGTGCTTGTCTGATTCATATTTTTTTATTTCCAGGACGCAATCCAAAAAGAGAAAGCACATTGTTGAGGATTCGTCTTCTGAAGAACAAATTCAATCCTATGATGGGTAACTTTATCATCAAAATTATATTTGTTAACATGTTCTTCTGCATGTACTGTCAAAACTGATATTGAAACTAAAGTATTAGAAGAATTCTTAAGAGAATAAAAAAAAGAAGACCAACAAAAAGGTTGCTGCACGGGGGTTTGTTATATTTGGGTGTATATTACCGATTTTAAGGTGTTTTGGTTGCTGATTATTGTTTTTGGTTTCCCAAGATGAAGGGAGCTGGGTTGCAATCAACAGAAGGTCACTATGACTCATCCGAAACGTAAGATCCTTTATTTGATAGAATTTTGATATCCTGATTTAACTAATAGTATTTTTACTGAATGATGTTTATTCTATGCTTAGAATATCGGAGGTTAACTTAGGAAGTGAGAGTGATCCTTTGTTTCACGGATAAACAGATCAAAGCAGCATAAACAAACCTGCGGATAGCATGTAATTTCTCTTTCTAATACCGGTTGCTTAATTCTTTTTTTACCATCTGCTTCTAATTCTGTATATATTGTTTTAGAAAAAAAAGCCCATTAATGTTTTATTCAAGAAAAAAAGGTAGGAAAACAAAGAAAAATCTGCAACTACTTAAGTTGTCAAAAAACAGAGCTTGTGTTTCTTTTCAATGTTTCAGGTGTATTTTGACATTATTTTGGTAGATTTCAGGTTGAGTCTGGAAGAAGAATCGGTCAGTGATCCAGCTCAACAGAAGATGATTGTTGTTCGGATGGAGACACATTCGAAATCTGAACCGCTTGATATGTGAGTTTGACAACTAATTTTTGACCTTCTGATCATCTATTTTAAGGGAGTTTCTTAACTTTTTACTTTTGTCTTGTTTAGAGTTCTGATTCAAGTACGCATGCCTCTGTCCCAAACAACAACACCAAGCCCTGTGTCACAAATTGAACCATCCCCCCTCCCCCAAAGTCGCAGAGCGAGAAAATTAGTGAAGAAACAACTAAGAGGTTAGGGATAATATTCGGGTGTATTTGGGTGTATTGTTTTCTTATTTGGGTCTATTATTTTCTTATTTGGGTATATATCTACAGGATTGAGCTGTAACTGGTTTTTTATAATTTGATTCGTTTTCTATGACCTTGCAGCACTCTACAACCCCAGAAACCTAATGAAAGAACACCCATGGTGCCATCAGCTGTAAGAACAGGATTTTTCACGGATAAAATTATTTAAATGCCCAAATTAAATTTCGAAAAGTTAGGATGAGAATTTGGGAATTTAAACATGATTTTTGGACTCAGTGGGTCCTTCCGAGTCAGAAAATGTGTTTTCTGCGAAAAACTATGAACCGGCAATCGAACCGGTTAAACCGGTTCAAGTCTGCTAAGTGCTGCGCGAGAAGCAGTGAAAACAGCCGAAAACCTTAGAAAAATATTAGAGATGAAAAACGGGCGTTAGTGTTAAAGGTTTTGCCCAAAGTTGGGTCGAACGGGCTAAAAACGCTAATGGGTTGGATCGGGCCCAAGTTGGACCCAATCCCCACATATATAAGGTTCGTTAATGAACCAAGTTCAACACAACACACTAACAAACACACCCACACAGCTGAGAGGAGAAGGAAGAAGAAAACCCTCTATTAACACTATTCACTTCCATCTTCTCAAGCTCATATCTTGAGTTATAGAGCTCCGATCGCCGCACTGTTTGCGGCTACGCGTTTCTTGTAGAGAGCTCTACAAAACCCATATAAGAAACTGGTAAGAAAAGCTCGAAATCTTCTCAGATCTTCTCTTCAAAGTTTCGAGTTTAGGGTTTTGTGATTAAGTGAGATTTGTGATTTTTGGGTGTTTAGGTTCACTCTAATCCTTGCTTAGCATTGGATTTTGACATCCAAATCTGTTAGACAAGATAAGAGGCTTTGAACTCTTGTGAAATTTTGTTTTATGATAAGTCCTAGGTTGATTTGTGGTGATTTATATGTATATAGTTTAATTATTGTGAGCTTGGAGCTTGTTGGTGATTGTTGGAAGCTTGGATTGTGTTGGAAAGCTTGTTGGTGATCTTTGTGGTGCTCGTTGTGGGTTAAGGACATATTGAGAAATCGGCCAATGTATGGTTTCGGTTTTCTCTATGTAGTATATAATATTCATGGACACTTAGGCTAGTGACTCATAGGATAGGTTTGAAAATTACATGTTGTTGATGATTGGTTGGTTGAGGATGTACAATGAATTGGTATTTTTGATGTTGTTAGATGATGATGTTGAGATATGATGAAATTGGATGAATGAACATTGTTGACTATTAATATGAAGCATGGTTGAGTTGATGATGAAGATTTATAGTGGTAAATGATGATTTGTGAATGTGCTTGGAATGTTATATATATACTTGATTATTGAGGTTGAGAATAATGAAGTAGGGTGGAAAGATTGGTATTAATGGGGAAAGGTGACTCTAGAGGGGAAACTTTGCTGTAGAGGGGAGTTGAGTGTTGTTTTGATTGGTTTGAGATATGAAAATTATGAAATTGGTAAATTGTGAACTTTGGGTAAAAGTTGGTTTTTTATGAACTTTGTTTGATCATAACTTTTGCCTCGATTTTCAAATTCTGTTGGAATTGGTTTAGATTTAAAGTTCATTAAAAACTCTTCGAATTGATATAAAGTTTGTAAAATTTGAAATTTTGTAGAGGGAGTTATGATCATTCAAAGTTGGTGTTAAAAATCTGAAATTCTGCAAAGTTGCAGAATTTCAGGATTTCTGATATGTGCGCACGCACAGCCTTGTGCGAACGCACAACCCTGAGAAAATCTTATTCTGTGCGGACGCATAGACCTGTGCATACGCACAGGCAGGAAAAGACTCTCTGTTTGCAGCGTTAGCACAGCTTGTGTGCGTGCACATCAATGAAGAATTACGACCTGTGCGTACGCACAGCCTTGTGCGCACGCACAAGTCGGGAAGGGTCATCTGTTGGGGGCACTCGCACACCCTGTGCGAGTGAACAGACTTTACAAATTTTAGTACCTGTGCGTACGCACACCCCTGTGCACACGCACACTTTCAAAATCTTCCTGGGCGTGCGCACGCACACCCCTGTGCGGACGCACACGCCCTGTTTCACAAATTTAAACTTTGTTTTCAACTATTTCACCTTTCCAACAAGGTTGTAGGCTTCTATAACACCATTTTAAGGTCTTTGGGCTTAATTTTGAGTATGGAAATATGAGAAATAAGCTAAGGGTTTTAGTTGACGATTATTATGAAAAACTAGAAAACGGAGGTTTAGGTTTCTGGTGTACTAGGGATGGGCTTGGTGGAGTGAGAAAGAGGAATGGAGATGTTGAATTGACAGTGGTTGAGATGAGTCGAGGACTCTGAATGGGATGATGGATCCATGTTGTACTAAAAACGTTTTCTGAAAACCACTGATGTATTGTTTTGTATTAAGATTATGAGACGCTACGCACCCGGCAGGGACGGTGGTTAGATCCTGCCTGTCGAGGTAGCGGCGGCGGCGTAAGGGCGGTGGTTCGTCCCGCTTGCATTGAGATGTGAGGTCTGTGGCAAGAGTATCCCGCTCGTATCCCTTCGGATCAATAAAGCGTGCAAGCGCAAAATCCTGGACAGTGATCCGAGCACTATATCTCGGGGGTTCCCATATGGTGATTCCGAAGGGCAACATCTCCATGGAGATGTGTCGGGTTGGCAGTTGAACCGACAATGTGATATCACAGCCAATAGGGCAGGAATTCATCATGTGCATTTTTTATCTGTTTGTATGCTTTTCTGACTTGTAATTTTTTGCCTAATTGCATAACATACCTATTTGCTATTTGAATTACTTGCCTTACATGCAATACTTGTGTCTTACTTGCCTTATATATAATTGTGATTTCTACTGGGATTGAGGAGGTTCAGAAGGCGGTGGTGATGGAATTGCATGGAGGTTAGGTTGGTGAAGGCTTTGGGACAGCGGTGATTAGTTAGAATAGAAATCCCCTAAGATAGAATACCATGTTTATTTATGTTAAGAGTATTATATGTGCTTTATTTTTTTAGTATGCCTTAAGTGTGAATCTTGTAATGGAGTTGGAGCCTAGGATTGCCTTTGGCGTCTCGGAGTCTTATATCCTACATCACTGGACACTGTTACCATATTGAGAACCTCCGGTTCTCATACCATATCTCTGTTGTGTTTTTCAGATGTAGGTCACAACCCACCTCGGTGAGTTGTTTGGTTGGTGACAGAAGCGGATGATCCAGATACTATTTGGAGTCTTTTTGGTTTGTTTTGTATTTGTCTCTCGCTTTTGTATTTTTGTTTTGGCCTAGAGGCTTGTATTTGAAAGAGAACAAAACTTATATAAGCCATTTTAAACTTCAGTTTCCTTTCGTCTGTATATTTGGCTAGTTGGCTTAAACTCCACGAGCCGCGGCTAGTTTCTTATAATATTACACTATTATACTATTATCTTTGTTTATATCAAATATATTTCTTGTGCTTTAAGTTAGGCACGTCGTTAGTTCGTTTTGCGCTTTTAAATCCTGTTTTTGAGCTATATCCTTCATCAGACTTCTAGATTATATTATTTCTTCTATATATATCATATGTATCAGCTTTAGAACTGTCGTAACCCTTGATTAACCTTTGCTTTACGACGTGAGGTAAAGCTTAGGCTAATTAGGGTGTTACACCAGCTCCATCTAAAGTGTACGTCCAGCACAATATAACTCTCTTTCGATATCATTCGTCTATTCTTATTCTTATAATATCTTACATATTAACACGCAGTAATCTAGCCCCTTAAGCCACTGCTGCACTGATGATGATGATGGCCCACACAACATCCTACGTACCTAAAGAATTTTCGATGCCATCATTCAGCCTTGGCTTCACTGATTTAAGTCAAGAAGAAACACTGACCCAAGAGGGGCAACCAGGATCTCAGAAGGGAAAAAGTCCTGAGACGCCAATACTAATCAAAGAATTAGAGGGGCTGGTGGGGAAAATTACAAACAGTGGGGTAAAGGCAGCATTGGATTTTGGAGAGAGTAAAAGTGCCCCGGTCGAAAAGCAGCTTGCCGGCCAAATTTTTGAAAAAGTTTGAAACTCCTGAAAGGAGCAACCTAATGTCGGCGAAATGAAAGAAAAGTACTACATATGGGCCACACGAGTAATGACATACAGGGATGGAACAACTAATGAGTATGATCCAGTGTGCACCCTCAATATCCAACAACCATTGCTAATGTCAAAAGTCCACTTTGCGTCTCTAAAAGCTAGTACATATATTGAAGCTGAAGTAATATTAGAATAAGATTAATGATTATATTATGGCATGTGACTGCAATGTTGATTGATGTAATTAATTTGAGTATTTTGTTTTTCTAGATTGTCAATGCTATGTGCCTGATCTTGAACCAACAAAATATTAAAAAATTTGAAGAAGAAATTTACTGTCTCTCGCTTAATATTGCGATAAGGTGTATTGTAATTAAATTTGGGTGTATTTTTGTATTCTTTTGGGTGTATTAAATATTTCTTTTGGTGTTTCACAAATGCTGCAGAACATGGCTATTGGGAATCATGCAGGTGGGGAGTTCTTACAGCCAAAATAAAAAAAGCCATTTATGATTGAAGACTACAAAATGTTCATACCCTTTTTGGAGCTGAAAAAATTAGCATCACATCCATATGTAAGTTTTTATTTCTAAAACTTCTTATCACAATTCTTTGGTTATTTACCAATTAAACTAAAACACTGTTCAATGTGGACATGCTTAGGATATTTGCACCTATTTGCTATTCGGAGCATTGGTGGTTTTGGGTGGCTGATGTTAGAAAGAAAAAATTTTATATCATTGACCCATATCACAAGACGTGTCCCTCCGAACCATGAATGAAGCTAAATAAATTTGTTGCAAGTTGATTCTATTTTTTGTGTTTTAATATTTGGGTGTATTTTTGTACAAAATAAGGTGTAGTTTGTGATCCTTTGGGTGTATTTATTTATTAAATTTATTCTTTCTTATATGTTGCTTTGTTTTTTGTTTTTAGGGGTATGTGATTTCCAGAATGAGGGTATATGGCGGGGGCACCTCTCAAGAAAAAAAGATCGTGAAATTGAACCGCCATACATCGATATTTCAGGCCAAAAAACACAGAATAAATCTTTCACTCTAAAAATTGTGTTTTCTCTTGCTGTCCTGTATTAATTTGCTAATTTATTTTTTGTTTTCAGCTATGATTGTGCTGTTTATATAATGAAATGGCTTAAAATATTCCAGCCTCAAAACATTGAGAAGGGAAAATATGAATGGGACAATTGGACTCAGATAACTGTGTTTAAAACTATATAACTCTCTATTACTCTACTAAATTAACAGAGTTGATTAAAATAATATTCTTTTAAACTGTAGACAGAGGTGGACCACTTTAGAGTTGAATTTACTTCTCGCATTCTGTTTCATGATATGAATCGAGACAGAGATGCAGCCATTAGGGGAAGTGAAGTAGTGAGATTGTCCAAGCCATCTGCAGTGTTGTTGAGTTCATATTGTCAAATAGATTCATATGATATTGACAGTAATTAATTTCAGTGTTATGTAGTCTTGGAATAGTTGAAATTAATTATTGTCAATATCATATGAATCTATTTGACAATATGGACTCAACAACACTGCAAATGGCTTGGACAATCTCACTGCTTCACTTCCCCTAATGGCTGCATCTCTGTCTCGATTCATATCATAAAACAGAATTCGCGAAGCAAATTCAACTCTAAAGTGGTCCACCTCTGCCTACAGTTTAAAAGAATATTATTTTAATCAACTCTGTTAATTTAGTAGAATAATAGAGAGTTATATAGTTTTAAACACAATTACCTTAGTGCAATTGTCTCATTCATACTTCCCTTTTTAATGTTTTGAGGCTGTATTATTTTAAGCAATTTCATTATATAAATAGCACAATCATAGCTAAAAACCAAAATAAATTAGCAAATTAATACAGGACAGCAAGAGAAAACATAATTTTCAGAGTGAAAGATTTATACTGTGTTTTTTTGGCCTGAAATGTCGATGTATGGCGGTTCAATTTTACGATCTTTTTCTTGAGAGGTGCCCCCTGGCATATACCCTCATTTTGGAAATCAAATACCCCTAAAAACAAAAAACAAAGCAATATATAAGAAAGAATAAATTTAATAAATGAATACACCTAAAAGATCACAAACTACACCTTATTTTGTACAGAAATACACCTAAATATTAAAACACAAAAAACAGAATCAACTTACAACAAATTTATTTAGCTTCATTCTTGGTTGGGAGGGACACGTCTTGTCATATGGGTCAAGGATATAAAATTTTTTCTTTCTAACATCAGCCACTCATGACCACAAATGCTCCGAATAATAAACAGGTGCAAATATCTGAAGCATGTCCACATTGAACAGTGTTTTAGTTTAATTGGTAAATAACCAAAGAATTGTGATAAGAAGTTTTAGAAATGAAAACTTACATATGGATGTGATGCTAATTTTTTTAGCTCCAAAAAGGGTATGAACATTTTGTAGTCTTCAATCATAAATGGCTTTTTTTTATTTTGGCTGTAAGAACTCCCCACCTGCATGATTCCCAATAGCCATGTTCTGCGGCATTTGTGAAATACCAAAAGAAATATTTAATACACCCAAAATAATACAAAAATACACCCAATTTGATTATAATACACCTTACCCCAATATTTGGTGGGAGACAGTAAATTTCTTCTTCAAATCTTTTAATATTTTGTTGGTTCAAGATCAGGCACATAGCATTGACAATATAGAAAAATAAAATACTCAAATTAATTACATCAATCAACATTGCAATCACATGTCATAATATAATCATTAATCTTATTCTAATATTACCTCAGCTTAAATATATGTACTAGCTTTTAGAGACGAAAAGTGGACTTTTGACATTAGCAATGGTTGTTGGGCGTTGAAGGTGCACACTGGATCATATTCATTAGTTGTTCCATCCCTGTATGTCATTACTCGTGTGGCCCATATGCAGCATTTTTCTTTCATTTCGCCTGACATTAGGTTGCTCCTTGCAGGAGTTTCAAACTTTTCAAAAATTCGGCTGGCGGGCTGCTTTTCGACCGGGGAACTTTTACCCTCTGCAAAATCCAAGGCTGCATTTACCCCAATGTTTGCAATTTTCTCCACCAGCCCCTCTAATTCTTCGATTAGTATTAGCGTCTCAGGACTTTTTCCCTTTTTAGATCCTGGTTGCTCTTCTTGGGTCAGTGTTTCTTCTTGACTTAAATCAGTGAAGCCAAGGCTGAATGATGGCATCGAAAATTCTTTAGGTACGTAGGATGCTGTGCTGGCCATCATCATCATCAGTGCAGCAGTGTCTTCAGGGGCTGGATTACTGCGTGTTAACATAGAAGATACTATAAGAATAAGAATAGACGAATGATATCGAAAGAGAGTTATATTGTGCTGAACTTACACTTTAGATGGAGCTGGTGGCACTGTGGGTGTTCTTTCATCATGTTTCTAGGGTTGTGGAGTGCTGTAGGGTCAGAGAAAATAAATCAAATTATAAAAAACCAGTTACAGCTCAATTCTGTAGAGATACATCTAAATAAGAAAAAAATACACCCAAATAATACCCAAATACACCCGAATATTATTCCTAACCTCTTAGTTGTTTCTTCACTAATTTTCTCGCTCTGGAACTTTGGGAGGGATGGTTCAATTTGTGGCACAGGGCTTGGTGTTGTTGTCTTGGATAGAGGCATGCATACTTGAATTGGAACTCTAAACAAGACAAAAATAAAAAGTCAAGAAACTCTCTTAAAATAGATAATCAGGAGGTCAAAAATTAGTTGTAAAACTCACATATCAAGCGATTCAGATTTCGAATGTGTCTCTATCCGAACAACAATCATCTTCTGTTGAGCTAGGTTACTGACCGATTCTTCTTCCAGAATCAACTTGAAATCCACCCAAATAATGTCAAAATACACCTGAAACTTTGAAAAGAAACACAAGCTCTGTTTTTTGAGAACTTGCGTAGTTGCATATTTTTCTTATTTTTTGGCCTTTTTTTTTCTTAAATAAAACATTAATGGGCTTTTTTTCTAAAAGAAATATATACAGAATTAGATGCAGATGGTAAAAAAAGAATTAAGCAACCGGTATTAGAAAAAGAAATTACATGCTATCCACAGGTTTGTTTACACTGCTTTGATCTATTTGTCCTTGAAACAAAGGATCACTCTCGCTTCCTAAGTTAACCACTGACATTCAAAGCATAGAATAAACATCATTTAGTAAAAATACTATTTAGTTAAATCAGAATGTCAAAATTTTATCAAATAAAGGATCTTATGTTTCGAATGAATCATAGTGACCTTCTGTTGATGGCAGCCCAGCTCCTTTCATCCTGGGAAACCAAAAACAATAATCAGCAACCAAAACACCTTAAAATTGGTAATATACACCCAAATGTAACAAAACCCTGTGCAGCAGCCTTTTCGTTGGTCTTCTTCTTTTTTTATTCTCTTAAGAATTCTTCTTTTTTTACACTGCTTTGATCTATTTGTCCTTGAAACAAAGGATCACTCTCGCTTCCTAAGTTAACCACTGACATTTAAAGCATATAATAAACATCATTCAGTAAAAATACTATTTAGTTAAATCAGAATGTCAAAATTTTATCAAATAAAGGATCTTACGTTTCGAATGAGTCATAGTGACCTTCTGTTGATGGCAGCCCAGCTCCTTTCATCCTGGGAAACCAAAAACAATAATCAGCAACCAAAACACCTTAAAATTGGTAATATACACCCAAATATAACAAAACCCTGTGCAGCAGCCTTTTCGTTGGTCTTCTTCTTTTTTTATTCTCTTAAGAATTCTTCTAATACTTCAGTTTCAATATCAGTTCTAATAGTACGTGCAAAAGAACATGTTGACAAATATAATTTTGATGATAAAGGGTAAGATAGGTTTACAAAGTATCTTACCCATCATATGATTGAATTTTTTCTTCAGAAGACGAATCCTCAACAATATGCTTTCTCTTTTTGGATCGCGTCCTGGAAATAAAAAAATATGAATCAGAAAAATACAACAAAATTGATGATAAAATACTCTTGAAAACAATCCATACTTTTTGTGGGGAGTCTAAATTTTTTCTTTGATTTTTGTTTTCTAATTGGCGACGATTCTTCACTTCTGAAATTAAATGAGAAACACTATGTTCTATTAATACATCAAATTTTGAAAATAAACAGAAAAAAAAAAGCTATGATAATTTCAAAATTTTACTCATCATTGGATTTACTTTCACTTTCTGAAGTGGAATACTCTAAAATCTGCTTCCTTTTTCTTGATTCCATTCTGGAAGGCAAACAATCATTAGTAAAAAATACCCTAAAAGTGACAAAATACACAAAAAAAAATATTACTTACTTTTTAGATGTTCTGGTGGGTTGTTTCCTTCTTGGTTCCTCTGAGTCTTCTTCAGACCGAAGACTCAGAGGAAAAATCAAGTTCACTCTCCGATGGATCACTCTCGGATGAATTTGCTTTCTTCTTTTTTGTTTTTTTTTTTCTTTTTTTCTTTCTTTTCTTTTTTTTTTCAATTCTTTCAACTTCTTTTTTGTTTCCGCCTTCTTGACAATGCCCTGAAACAGTAGAGACATTAGTTTACACCATCTAAATAATTAAAATACACCTAAATTAGAGAAGGTAATCTGTTCAGTTACCATATGACCATCTATCTCTGCTCTCATTTTTGTAACCAGCAGCTCTCTACTCCAGTGGCTAACCCAAGGAGGTCCAGGGATTGCTTCTCCCTTCTTGTCTATGTGTTTTGATAGATGGAAATACACTATCATCAAGGCATAGAGGCAACTGTCAATCGATTTTTTCTTTTTCAAACGGTAATTGGTTATGCCTTTGATGATGAAATTGAGTACATGGCCGCCCCAGTTGCCCTCCGTTATTTTGTTCATCTAAAAAATTGGAGTTAGGTGCACAGGAGATACTTTGTTTATCGTAGTTGGCAACAAGAACGCCGTCTGAATATAGAGGATGAAAATCCTCTTGAACATCAGGCGATCGTGGTCGTTGTCAACACTGATATTCATCATCTCATCAATTAGATGCTTTAATGTCTTCCCCTGAAACCTTCTAAAAATTAGTTTGTTCTCCTCAGAAAGTTTCTTATAACTCACTTTATCGGGAAACAGATCTCCTATAAAAAAAAAAAAAGAAAACAATTTATACTCTAAATCACTTGAAATACACCCAAATATCACTCATATACACCTAAATTTTTTACTTGATTACATGATATCAAAATAAAATATTACAAAGAATATATTACAGAGAATGCAAGTATAGAGGTTTTCTGTAATCAGTTACTTGATGCATTGAGGCCAAGTGCAGCCCCTATTATTTTGGGTTTAACTTTAAACAAACCATAGCTTATGTCCAGTTTGTTTTTGTCCAAATTAAAGGAGTTAGCCAACTCCTTTAACAGTTTGTGCGGTACATTCATTGGTGGGATGTGCATGAGGCCACCAAATCCTAATTCGGGAACGATGGCTTTCTTTGGCTCGCTCATCATTTCAAACTTTTCACTCAATAATCTCGTGGCACATTTCAAGTCTTTAGTTTGCTGTAAACAAAGCAAAATGAGAGTCATTTAAATAACCTATATTTACATTAGAAATAATTGAATTGTTCTAAGATATATATATATATATATATATATATATATATATATATAGACGTGCTTACATTTTATTTTTTTCACATTGGCTCTTGGTTGTCATTTTTATTGTAAGGAATAATAAGAAATACTATCAATAGATAAAAATACCAGACAGGTAACAGACACATACACCCAAATACCAGTCACGTACACCCAAATTCCAGCCTCATACACCCAAATTCAGTCCTATACACATTTATTATTTTTTTGATTATACGAAATTAAATGAGTTCAAAATGATATTCAAGACCAAACATGCATACATTGACACTACAAGGTCAAGCACAAGTACAATAGCACCAGTTACACTTCAATACTCTTAATATATATATATATATATCAGTTCCATACACCTCTATTTTTTTTGGATTCCGTGACATTATATTAGTTCAGAATGAGATTTAAGTTCAAAATGTCACTAGAAACACCAGTCAAATTGGAATTTCGAGATATACACCAAAAAATAATTTCACTTGAAATACAATACAGAGTTTATATTTATACAAACTTACTTTAAAAACATGCAAATATGCACAAATCATGTTCCGTCACTATCCGCAAGTAATAAACTACAGTATCCGAACCCGCCCCTGCGGGTACCCGCTCCGCTCTTACCCGTCCCTATAAAAATTAAATAACATTTTAATTTTTACATATTCATATATAAATTAAGACAAAAATTTAAAATTCATAAATAAATTAAATATAAAACTTGAGCTAATGACAGCATCTTTTCAAATTGCAAACTTGACAAATCACAAAACACATTTTTCAATTATTTTCCTTTCTTGCTTTAATTTTTCAGTTTAATATATGATTGGTGCCACAAAATATATATCTAAAATCAAACTTACTCTACTATAATCTAAAATAAATAATTGAATCTTTATTATTATATAGAGTAAATGTCCAAAATAGTCCCTGAATTTCAAATCGCTATTTAATTTAGTCTTTGATTTTTAGAAATGACCAACTAAATCCCTAAAATTCAAAAACGTGCATCTCCGTTAGTCCCTCACATAAGTGCCGTCTAAACGTTGCTGATGTAGAACGTGAACTGCCATGTGGGCATTTTCAGCTGTATGCTTATGTATACCAAGGTTGAATTTGATTCAAATTGGTATCTGAAATTGCAATAATACCCAAATTAATCCATTTCAATTATAAAACCCTAATTGTCTTCTCTTCTTCGACCTCTATGTTGTCTCCTTCTCTTCTTCGACTCTCCTTCTCTTCTTCGTCCTCTCTTCTTCGCCCTAATACCCAAATTAATTTCTCGTCTGTGTGAGTGATGATGGATGGTGGCGAGAAAAGCCAAAGTAGCTCAAGTAGGAACAACTATGCAGGGAGACCTTATGGCAGCAAAGGAGGAATGCGCAATAGGGGAGGTAAGAACGCCATTTTCTGCAATTCAGGGCTTCGAACGGTGATGAAGTACTCAACGATAGCAAAGAATCCTGATAGACCATTTTATGGTTGTCCGAACTATGAGGTAAGGTTATGGCTGTGAAGAAAATGTTAAGATGGTTTCACTTTGAGTTTGGATTCACCTGCGTTTTTTACTCTGCAGTATGAAATTCATTATAATTTTTTCTGCTGGGCTGATGGATGTGAAGAACCAGTTTGTGCAATACCCATTCCACAAGAAGTTTTGCATGAGTTAAATTGGAGGATGATAAGTTTGGAGAGTGATGTTAAGATCGTGAAGATGATGACAGTGGTGCTGCTGGCTTTTGTAGTTACTTTTGGTGTGTGTTTAGGTTTTGACAAACTGAAACTCAAACAGAAGTTGCTGCTGAAGGGGGTCAAGGAGCTGAACAAGAACCTGCAACTCGGGTAATAATAGTATTAACAACATTAATCAAAATTAGAGCTTGAGTTAATCAATTTGGATTAACTTGTGGAACAGATTAATCTTTAGAAACAAATCCATTTTCTTGTTAACTTGAGAGGATATGTTTTTGGTTTCATTTTATTCTTGTTATTGCTATCATAGGCTGCAAAGACTACAAAGAATGCCAAGAAAGGGCTTCTAAGAACTAAAAGTGAGAGGCGCAACGAACTCCCTGTCAAGAGGACAACTTTATCCACTGCTGCTATTGCTGTGGTTGCTCCACATCCAACTGAGGTTTCAAGGGAGACTATTCAGGGAGCTAGTGCAGCAACCTCTGAAAAACTAGCCTGCTTCTTGAAATTTGTTCCAACTCCAGGATTCAACCCACCAAGAAAAAATGTCTAGCTAGCACAAAGTGTAGTGGCTTTTTGAGTTCATATTATTGTAGTTGAATGCTATAGTTAAACAATGTGTCTTTTTATAATGTAACCTTTGAAATCTGTATGCATGGCCTTTGAATGTTGTTATGGCCTATGATGTTTTGGGTTGTGATAGTATGTTATGCACAATGTGCTTTAGCACAAACAACACTTGTTCCATGTTTTGGAATTAGTTATGTTAGGTTAAATTAATTTCATATCAGTTTTGTTGCATGTTTTGATTTATCTCTTTTTGGTTTAATTGAACACAATTTTAGCAGAACAAGTGTAGCATCAAGAGTTGAACTCATGTAAAATTAGTATTTCATTTCATTCCATCTTTATCAAGACATTACATATCACTTAAGAAATTTAAAATTTCATAACAAAATAATTATTTGTTGAATATAAATCCCAACAAGCAAAAACCTAAACACACACCAAAAGTAACTACAAAAGCCAGCAGCACCATTGTCATCATCTTAACGATCTTAACATCACTCTCCAAGCTTGTCATCTTCCAATTTAACTCATGCAAAATTTATTGTGGAATGGGTGTTGCACAAACTGGTTCTTCACATCCATCAGCCCAGCGAAAAAAATTACAATAGATTTCATACTGCAGAGTAAAAAACGCAGGTGAATCCAAACTCAAAGTGAAACCATCTTAACATTTTCTTCACAGCCATAACCTTATCTCATAGTTCGGACAACCATAAAATGGTCTACTAGGATTCTCTGCCATCGTTGAGTACTTCATCACCGTTCGAAACCCGCAATTGCAGAAAATGGCGTTCTTACCTCCCCTGCGCATTCCTCCTTTGCTGCCATAAGGTCTCCCTGCAGAGTTGTTCCTACTTGATCTACTTTGGCTTCTCTCGCCACCACCCATCATTACTCACGCACACGAGAAATCAATTTGGGTATTAGGGTGAAGAAGAGAGGACGAAGAAGAGAAGGAAAGTCAAAGAAGAAAAGGAGACAGCATGAGTTCGAAGAAGAGAAGACAATTAGGATTTTATAATTGAAATGAACTAATTTGTGTATTATTAGGCAATTTCAGATACCAATTTGAATCAAATTCATCTTTAGTACACATCAACATACAGCTAGAATGCCCACATGGCAGTTCACATTCCACATCAACAACTTTAGATGACACTTCTGCAAGGAACTAACAGAGATGCACGTTTTTGAATTTCAAGGATTTAGTTAGTCATTTCTAAAAATTAAGGACTAAATTGAATAACAATTTAAAATTCAGGGACCATTTTAGACATTTATTCTTATTATATATAATTGAATAACAGATAAAAATAATTAACGAAGCAACATCACTATTGCCTAGTTGAGACCTATTTACTGAAACATAACCATGTGGTTAGCAAACAGTAACTTCCATTAGAAACAAACTTCATTACCTCTTCAAAAACCACTTTATTTCTTTGAAAAGGACGAAAATACAGCTCATTCTCCAAAACAACTAGAAATAAACTGTAAACAATGGGACTATCCCAAAAAATCATGCTCTGGTACATTCAACAATACAGTAGCCCTAAAAAATAGAAATCTTCCATCAAAAAATCATAAATAAGACCTTGTAGATGACTGTGGCATGATGAAACAAACAAAAGCTCGACCTTTTCGAAATCTCATATAAACTAAGAAAAAGGAGAAGACGAGAGCTAAGCCGGACTTGATATGTTGTACCCTTGTAGGCTTGTACTACGAAGACGAGAGCTAGCTCGATTTGTGCTGAAATTAAAATACGTTACAAGTAAAATAGTACACACAATTTTTATTAAAGGAAGAAAAAATTGTTCCGATAGAAATTGCAGATTATTTAGAGAAACGAGAAAGTAAGAGGGGGAAGTTGGGAGTTGGGAGGGAGAAGTTGATCATTTGCTTCTTGGCTTGATTTTGACAAGGAGGGGATGCATCCTGTGGGTGGTAAGGCCGACTGTGTCAACATTCTCCTCTTCACCTTGAGCCAGCTCCCATTCAAATTCCTGAACCAGTCTCCCAATTGACGAGCATGCTATCAGATTCGCCTGCAGAGCCCCTGCGCACACCCTCTTCCCCGCCCCAAATGCAATTGTCTTGTACAGATCCATGCTCTCATACTTCTCATCATCCAGAAACCTCTCCGGCATCCACTGCTCAGGATTTTCCCACACTTCCTCGTCCATGTTACACCCGTATATGTTTATAGCAATCTGTTGAAATCACCCTACACTGTCATTACTGGAAAGAATATAAAATGCTTAAAAGTTGAGCCCAAAGGATAGGATAAGACCTCGCTCCCAGCCGGAATGTGATATCCTCCTATTTGAGTATCTTCATCAACATGCCTTAATGGGACAATGGGAGCTGGACTGTGCTTCCTCAAAGTTTCATGGAATACAGCCCCTAAATACGGCAGCTTAGCCAAATGGTCTTCTGTTACCCTCTCATTCCCGCATGCATCTTGGAGCTCCGAATACAGTCGATCCTGCCATACAAAGAGGAACAGGCCAGTTATGCTATCTTATCTAACAGAAATAACTAACCGGTGCAATAGATAAAACACAGGTAAGGCGAACAACCTGACGTGTTTTGTCTTTAGCAAGTTCATACATAGCCCATTCGGACGTAACTAATGTAGTATCCGAAGTCTCTATGATGGTCTCCCAAAGAAGCATCATGATTTGGTCTTCGGTTAGCTCCTTCGCTTCCGATAACAGGTAGTCAATGTAACAATTCACTTTCTGCAAGAAACAACCAAATTGGGGTGAGCCTCTGCAGATTTTAAGTTGAGCTGTACACTAGGGCTGCATTTGTTTTTGAGAACAAGTTAAAGACAAGACACTGAGAACAAGACATGAAGGACAGAAACACAAAATTTTGTGTTCTTAGCATTCCTTACCTTTCCCGAAGCAATTCTCTTCTTCTGCTCATTGATTAATGCTTTCATAACTGCTTTCCTGCGGAAGCACATTCTCTGAATTTTTGTCTCCATGCTCCTATTTGGAATCCATCTCAAGTATGGGAAGAAATCTCGCCAATCAACCTCAATTGCACCCTCCATTATGTCAACCACTAGAATTTGATACATGTCCTTCCTTGATATTTTATTTCCAAAATCATCCACATAAATGGATTCCACATCACTTCCTACACCCTGCGAATACCCCATGCTTAGTTTTATAACAACTATATTATTTTACTTGTTACAATAGATACCATTTGTCAATCATAAAATACAAACTCACTTGCTTCATTGCCAATCCAAAAAGTTGAGAAGAAAATATATCCCTAAAATTAATTGGGGAATCAGAGGAGTTCTTCACATGTTCATTAAACTGCCTCGACATGTTTTCCACCATTTCTTCTCTGTGGAGACGATGCCGCTTCTGAATAATAAACAGAAAGATATATATTTCAGAGCCTCTCACATTCCAAAAGGAAAAAAAGATGCTGCCACTCAAACAGATAAGGTTGCCAGATAACGAACCTGTGCATTGGGTCCGAGAACATTTGCAAGAATAAGTTTTTTGACCATTTTGTGAAAGTCATTGTAGTCACTTATAGCAACCATACATTTATTGGAAGTCAGAATTGTTAATGCATTTGACAGCTTCCTTGATGAAATCGATGAATATCTGGTAATCATGGCCTGATTACAAGAAAACAAGAAGAATTAAAGGGATGGAGTTATGAAAAAATAATAAACTAGTGTAGTGCAAAATAGCCAGAATTGGTCCTGATGTATAATATATTGGTCAAGAGTAAACACCAGTAGTTACAAAAAAAGGCTATGGCATCGCTCTCAGAGTCTCAGTTAATCCCAAGTAGGGTGTTTCATCTAGTGCCTAAAAATTAGTACTTAACTTTTAGATACTAGAGCAAACACTTCCAAAGTATTTGTCCCAAAGTCATGCTATACATAGAACCATAACTTTATTTAATTGAGACTTTGATAAAACTTTTTAAGGAGGTTGTTTGTACTTTTGAAATAAATCAGACTAAAAATGACTTTAAAATAAACAAGAACATTAACAATTGTGTTTGGTAAATTAATTTTTAAAATTTAAAAAAATCATAGAGACATAAATACGATAGCAAATTTAAATATTTACTATTATACAAAGTTATATTAGATTTTTTAAGTTTGATAATTACAAATAAATTTTGAAAAGTTCTTCAGATGCTTTTAAAGTGCTTTCAAACACAAGTTATCTTTTTTATTTTACAATTTCTTCAGGAAAAAAAAAAGGGAAGTTTCATCAGAACAAAGCTTGACAACAATTCAGCATAAGGTCAATGTTTATGCTTCAGCATAATATGTGATCTTGGTACAGAAAAATTCGATACTAAACTTGGATGATTTCGAATTCGTCAGATTCCATAATTAGGTTGGAACTTGAAAGAGATAAAATTATCAATTTTAAATCTTAAGACTACAAACGGTTAAAAAGTTGAATTAAAATAGTAGTATATAATTATCTACATGAAGATATATACTTTTTTGGTGACTTAAATGAAGATATATACTATTACTGTTAAACTAAGAAATTAATTATTAATCATAGTATTCAATGATTCAATAAAAAAAAATAAGGATAATCCTGGCTTCTTGAATCAGAAGTAGAGTGGATAGTTGGAACTAAAATTAGAAAGTAAAATAGTAAAGTGGAGTGACTGGGTTAGTGACCTCCTTGGCAAGATGGGCAGAGTTGAGAACGATAATGGTGGAAGCACCTGTCCTGATGGAATATATGGGACCATATTTCTGGGCAAACTGTGCGAATGTCTTGTGCGGCTTCTTATCCTTCAATTGCAGCAAATTTCCAACAAACGGTAAACCCGGAACCACTGACATGTATCAAAATCACCCAATTTCAGTTCAGTTAAAGGAAGGTAAATAAATAGTACAAAGTCTAGTGCAGAAGAATTGAGCTAACCTGTTACTTTAGGAAGAGAAGAAGCAAGACCAACCACAAGTGAGGCAGCTGCCGGGGTGCGGTTACGGTTTATTAGATAAATAAAGAGGAGAAGCGAGACAGCAGCTACCACAAGTGAGGCAAAGGGTTGTGCCTGAATAAAGATTAGGGTGTCCATTTGCATGCCTCGTAGCTCTTGGAGCTGTGTTGAATTGCAGGAAACGAAATGGTCATAGAACTATATATATCGACAGACAGAAGCAGGCGAGGGCCTAGGGCAGAGGGAAAGTAAGTAGCATGCAATCGTGACACGAACCGTCCCAGTCACACAACACAGACATAGAGGTCAAAGGAGTATCTCTCAACTTCCAAGAAACTTTTAGATTCCGTGCACGGTGTTTATCGAATCCCCATTCTACTCACTTGTCACCATCATATTTTATCATTTTCCATAATTTTTGCCCATTTCCCGTAAATATAAGGGAAAAAATTTTGTTAATAAATACATAGTAAATTACTAAATATATCATAAAATTAAATTTTAGAGAAAAGGACAAATAGGTCTCTGACCTTTTGTTCCGCAGATATTTTTGTCTCTAACCATTGAAAAATACTTTTAAGTCCCTAATTTTCACAAAACTTGGACGGATCAGTCTCTCCGTCCAAAATGTCTCCGTCAGAGACTGAGGGATTGATCCGTCCAAATGCCTCCGTCAGGGACTGATCCGTCTAAATTTTGTGAAGGTCAGAGATTTAAAAGTATTTTTCAATGGTCAAGACGAAAATATTCGTGGAGCAAAAAGTCAGAGACCTATTTGTCCTTTTCTCTAAATTTTATATATTTTTTTATAAGAAAAATTCAGTTGATAATATACACACATGTTAAGTGAATTTTTTTAAAATTTAAATAAAATAATTATACTATTTACAAAAATATATAAAACATAAGAGTAAATATAGAGGTGGTAAGAGTACCCGAACTTGTGGGTACCCGCCCTGGATGCGGGGTAGATTTTTATCGGGATAGGTTTGCTAGTGGGATGGGACAGGATCAGGTTAGGGTGAATCCGTCTCAGAGTATATATTATATATTATAATATAAAATAAAACATATAACATAAATATATAAAAATTAATAAATATTATTAAGAGTAAAAGATAAATAGGTTTCTGACTTTTTTTGCGGACATTTTCGTTTCTGATCATTTAAAAATATTTTTAAGTTCCTGACATTCGAAAAAATCAGACGGATCAGTCCCTCCGTCCAAATACCTTCGTCAAACCCAACGGAAAATGCTTGTCATGCATCACGCGTACGCGTCGCTATGAATTCTCCAATTTGCATTTTTTTTCATTTCTTTCGAACCATTCTTGCCTTTAAAACTTTAAACCACTCAAACAAACATATCAAGGCATCGAATGGCAGAAAAGTAAATTAAATTTAGCCATTTAGGATGTGTTTGGTATTCACGTTGGGGAAGAGAGAAGTCCGTTTGAGTGTTTTGAACGTTCTATTTTTATATTTGGCAACTTTGTAACACTCTGAACCCAGAATTGCTTTCACCTCTGAACGTATTTTGTGAAGCAAAAAATTTTAGCTTTTGCATTTACATTAGGGAAGGTTGATTACAGTTGAGAAATTAAATGAGAAATTCATTCATTTTCTACCAACTCTATCCTTTATTTATTTGGTTTTATTTATATATATTTTATTTACTTATTATAATTTTTTTGTTCATATGATATATGTTGTTGGTTATAATTATTATATATTATGTTTATATAAAAAAAAATTTTTGTTGTTTTTATTGTACTTTTTATTGTACTTTATTTTCGTTTTTATTATATACTAATGATAAATAATAAAAGAGTCATAAATAATAAAAATTTATAGTCCAAAATAATACTAAATTAAAGAGTATTAACGGTACTAAAAAAATTATAAAATATTTTTTTTGTTTGATATTTTAAAATATATACTACTCTTTTTCATATTTTTATTTTTTATTGTATTTATTTTATTTATATGATTAATATTTTTTTATATTTTTTTAGTGTTTTGCTTTTTTATGTATATTATATGAAATTTTTTTAGTTCATCTAAATTTTTTTATTATATGAAAACTTTTTATAATATTTTTAATTATTTTTTATGTATTTTATCAATATTTTATTAGTATTTAAAGTTTTGAAGGTAAGAATGGCTTAAAAGAAATAGAAAAAAGTATGCAAAGTGGAGAATTCATGGCCAAGTAGAGAAGTCATGACGACGCGTACGCGTGACCCACACGCACGCGTGAGAGGGAAGTCTGTCCGTTCCGTTGGGTCTGACAGAGGTATTTGGACGGAGGGACTAATCCGTTCAGACTTTTCGAATGTCAGGACTTAAAAGTATTTTTAAATGGTCAGGGACGAAAATGTCCGCGAAAAAAAGGTCAGGGACTTATTTGTCTTTTACTCAAATTATAATTTTAAAAAATTTAAAGGATTTAAATTTTAAAATAACTACTATATTATTTACTGAGATTTAAAATATTAAATTTTTAAATATATAATCAACAATAATTTGATAAACTCGTTTAAATAAAAAAATTTACTATAAAAAAATTACAATTTAAAAATGTAAAATTTTAAAATACAAATGACAAAATAACTTTATAATAATATAATTATATTATTTTATCTAAAGAGAAGTTTATTTATTAAGGTCTAAAAAAATACTATCAAAAAATATTTTAAATTTAATATTATGAAAAAAATAAAAGAAATTTATATAAGGACTAATTTGATTAATTTTTAAAATTTAAGGGATGAAAATGACTTATATCTAAATTTTCAGGAACTATTTTGATTATAAATAATTTTTTTACATGTCAAGTGACACGTGATATGCTAGGTATCACTGACCTGACACGTTAACCAATTATCTTGTGACACGTAACATTAACTTACTACATCATCATGTCACGTAATACTTAACGTGACACGTTGACTAATTTGACTTATATTTTATCTTTCAATGACTAATATGACTAAAAAAATCATTTGAGGACTAATTTAAAGAATGAGTGATCTTTTAGAAATATATTTGACTATTAATCTAATTATCAAACATATAAAAGATAATTGTAACATTTGATTACCCTAATTAATGCTAATAACACAAATTCATTACATAATAAATTATAAGAATAGTAACAAATTTTTAGTTTTGTTTTTAGTTATATTTAAAAAATTAATATTAAACTTTATAAATAATGAGAACATGTGACAAAAAAGAATTAAAAGGATTGAGAAATATTTTAATTAAAAATAAAAAGATTAAAAAATAATTTAATTAGATAAATTATGTTTAAATTGTATGAATTAGTCACTTAAGTTGATGTGGTATTATGATAGAAAATAAGAAAAATAACAATACATTTAAAAGAAAAATCCAAAACCGTCATTGACAATTATCTCAAAAGACAACGAGGTTTTTGACAAAAAAAATACCCAACTCAACTCCTGAGCTTTACTTTTATGAGACTGATTAACTTCTGTGCTAAAAAAAGTCAATATTTTTTCTTGGCACAGGGACTAATCAGTCCCAAAAAAAAAATCCGGGACTGGGTTGAGTGTTTTTTTTCTTGGAGGCCTCGTTGTCCTTTCGAGATAATTATCAAAAGTACAGTAGAATATTCACTCTACATTTAAAGGTTACTTGGCTCTAATTTAATATATTATTAATAGATATAAAGATAGATAGATATGTATAATTCTGTACTCTAGGTAATATTCACTAAAATTGTGAATGGTATCAGAGAGGTTGGAATCAATTGAATGAACAGAAACTGAGGCATGGATAAAAAGAGTGAGCGAGCTCAGGTTTTACGATGTATTGGCTTAAAGCTCCATCATGATCAATTGAGTTCAGCTAAGCATTCTCTTAACTACCTGACAGCTCAGCAATAACAAAAAATTAACTTCCTAATTGTAAGTAGAATACCCACAACTAATTGGTCCTAGGATCACTCACTCATATAAATGGCACTATCATATTTTTCATCTCTCAAACTCACTAATACTCATAAAACAAAGGAGAGAATTTTTACATTTCAAAACATACACATTTCATTATGGAACACACAAAATACATAAGGCATATATGCCTTTATATAGGCAAAGTTTCATACTAAAAGTTTATGATTCTACTAACTTTTTAATACACATACTTATCCAACTTTGCTTCTTACTTTGACTATTCAAATAAGTAATTTCTAGCACATCTTGAAAATTCTTTATTAAGTTTAGTCATCAATCTTGTAGCTTTCAATGCACTTCTTGATTCTTCTAGTATGGAGGTGATGAGTGCAACTTCCTTTCAATTCCAATTCAATTTGATTTTGAACTTCTTCATTGTTGTAGAATGTTGTAGTTATACTACTCTCTTGAATGTTCTTCAAAAATCTTCAAGCTTCCAACATTAGTTTCTAGCAATATCTAGCCAATTGATGATTATTATATTCAACTCAAACTTTGCTTCTTCAATTCTTTAACCATGCTTCATGAAAATTCTAATCTATGCAAGTTGATTTAAAATTTTTAATCAACATTGCCTCTCTTAAATCAAACTTGCAGAATTAATCATTCCAAGCATCTTCTTCAATTTGTAAAATAATTCAGTCTTCAATGACTTTGTAAATATATCTGCAACTTGTTCTTCAGTTGGACAGTACTCGATCACAACTTCTTTTTCATTCACCAACTCTCTGATTTTGTGACCCGAATATCAATATGTTTCGATCTTCCATGAAATACTGGATTTTTGCAAAGTGCAATAGCTGACTTGTTATCACAAAATATTGTTGTTGGAGTATTTTGTTTCTCGTTCAATTCCTCAAGAATTCTTCTTAGCCAAACTGCTTGTGTTGCACAACTTGCTGCTGCTATATATTCTGCTTCTACTGTAGATAGTGCTACTACTGGTTATTTTTTTGACGACCATGAAATTGTACCAGAACCAAGATGAAATACAAACCCTGAAGTACTTTTTCTTGTTTCTATATCTCCGGTCCAATCACTATCAGTGTAGCCAACAAGGTTTACTTTATTAGTATTCTCATAATAAATTCCATCATTTAAATTACCTTTGATATATCGAAGAATTCTTTTTGCCGCTTGCAAATGGTTGGTACAAGGCTCCTCCATAAATCTGTTAAGCAAACTAACTCCAAACACAATATCTGGTCTAGTCGCAGTCAAGTACCTTAGACTTCCAATCAAGCTTTTGTAATATGTGGGATTTACTGCTCTTCCTTTATCTTCTCTCAACAATTTGAACTTCTCTTCGACTGGAGTAGAAACTGGTTTTGAGTGCTCCATCTGAAATTTCTTTAAAATATCATTTGCATATTTCTTCTGAGAAATGAAAATTCCATCATCTTTTTGAACTACTTCAATGCCAAGAAAGTAAGACATCAAGCCCATATCTGTCATTTCAAAGTGCTTTATCATAGCCTCCTTGAATTCTGCAATTATCTTCAAATTGTTCCCAGTAAAGATCAAATCATCAACATAAAGACACACGATCAAGATATCTCTAGGTTCAACGAACTTGATATAAAGAGTATGCTCAAACGGGCATCTTCTAAAACCATTCTCAATGAAATAAGAATCAATCTTCTTGTACCATGCTCTTGGACCATGCTCTTGGTGCTTGCTTTAACCCGTACAAAGCTTTCTTCAATTTGTAAACTTTATCTTCTTTTCCAAGAACTTCATATCCTGCAGGTTGCTCAACATACACTTCTTCTTCTAAAGTGCCATTTAGAAATGCAGACTTAACATCCATATGATGTATCTTCCACATATTTTGAGCCGAGAGTGAAATAATCATACGAATAGTGTCTAATCTAGCAACAGGAGCAAATACTTCAAAATAATCGATACCTGGCTTTTGTTTGTATCCCTTAGCAACTAATCTTGCTTTGAAACGATCAACTTCACCGTTGGGTTTGTACTTAGTCTTGTAAACCCACTTTACTCCAATCGGCTTCTTATCTGCTGGTAAATCTGTCAGCTCCCATGTGTCATTCTTCTCAATGGTATGAATCTCCTCATCCATTGCTTTCTTTCAATTGTTGTCTTTAGAGGCTTCTTCAAAGTTCAACGGCTCACAATCTGAAAATAGAGCAAAATTTATGATTTCTTCATCGGACGGATCGTTGTCATTGCCAACTTCATAATCTGATAATCTAGCAGGCAGTTTCCGCTCTCTTTGCGATCTTCTAGATGATTCTGATTGTTCAGATGTGTCAGGTTGCCTTTCTTCTACTTCATCACATGTATTTGGAATTATAGTCAGCTGCTTTTCTGTCTTTGTGTTCCAGTCCCACATGACTTTCTCGTCAAACGTCACGTCTCTGCTGATGATTACTTTCTTTGTTTTTGGATTGTATAGCTTGTATGTTTTTGAGTCTGTGCTATAGCCGATAAAGATACACTTCTCGCCTTTATCATCTAACTTCTTCCTTAATTGATCTGGTACATGGGCATAAGCAATACACCCAAAGACTCTGAAATGATGGATGGAAGGCCGCTTTCCACTCCAAGCTTCCTCTGGAGTTTTATCACGAACACTTTTTGTTGGACACCTGTTTAAAATATGAACTGCTGTGGCGACTGCTTCTGCCCAAAATTCTTTAGGCATTTGTTTTGACTTGAGCATGCATCTGACCATATCCATGATGATTCTGTTCTTTCTTTCAGCAACTCCATTTTGTTGAGGAGTGTATCTAGTTGTTAGTTGGTGTTGAATTCCGTGTTGCTTAAAGTATTCTGAACATGCAAGATATTCTGTGCCTCTGTCTGTTCTGAGAATTTTGATTTTATAGCCACTTTGTTTTTCGACAAACGCCTTGAATGTCTTAAAGACATCACATGCTTCTGATTTCTGCTTCAGAAAGTATACCCATGTATATCTACTAAAATCATCAATAAAAGTGATAAAGTACTTGCTACCACCATTACTTGGAACTTCTACAGAATAGAGATATGAATGCACAATTTCAAGTAATCTTCTAGCTCTCCATGACTTTCCTGTAGGGAATGGATCTCTATGCTTCTTTCCCAGTTGACAAATTTCACAAACACAATTGGGAATATGAATCCGCGATAGACCAGAAACAAGTCCTTTTCTTGACAGGTAGTTTAGGCCAGAAAAATGAAAGTGCCCAAATCGCTTATGCCACAACCAGTTATCATCAAGTATCACAGAACTCATGCAAGAGAGATTAACATGTTGAATTTTTAACGGAAACATTTTGTTTGAAGTCATCTTTGCTTTATCAATGAACCTTCCATTGCTGTCAAATACAGTGCAATATCCACGATAAGTTATCATCTTATATCCCTTCTCAGATAATTGCCCCATACTCAGTAAATTGTAATCAAGTTCAGGAGCATAGAAAACATCAGAAATATAACTCAGAGAACCATCCTTCAATCTAATTGGTATGTGCCCTTTTTCTTCAATAAGGATCTTTGTACTATTACCAAACTTCAATAATAGTTTAACTGAATCATCTAATGAAGAAAATAACTCCTTTCTACCAGACATATGATTACTGCAAGCATTATCCAAGTACCATATATTTTCATCTTCAGCACATGAATTACTTGTAAAAAATAAAGTCTGAGTACTCGGATTATCATTAGCATTTTGATGCTGATTTTCTGCAACGTGTGCTTGATTGTTATTCACCATTTTGAATCTGCAATCTGCTGCTTTGTGTCCATACTTTCCACAATGAAAACAATTGAAATTAGTTCTTTCCTGATAAAAATTGCCTCGACCTCTTCCTCGATTGACAGGCCTGAAATTCGTTCCACCTCTTCCTTGATTAGGTGGTGTAAAATTGTTGTAACTTCCTTGGTTGTAATTGCCACGACCTCTACCTCTGAAACTTCCTCTGCCTCTACTTTGAAAATTGAAACCACGACCTTGTTTTTCTTGTGTACAGCTTGATTATGCAACATTGTTGAAATTCACTCGGCTTTTTAGGGCTTCCTCGGTTGATTTTTCTGATTTCTCTAGTATTCTACTGATGTGGCTTTCCATGGTTCCTTGCAACTCTACAATCGTCATGGTATCCATATTGTGTGACTCTAGTATCGTAGTCACCACATGGTCATACTTTATCGGCATGGTGCGAAAAATTTTCTCCACCACTTTGCTATCGGGCATATCTTCTCCATAAACTCTCATCTTATTGACAAGATCTGTAACACGAGTAAAATATTGCTCAACGATTTCTGAGCTAGACATCTCGTACCTTTCATATTCTCTTCTTAAAGACTGTAGCTTTGCTTTCTGAGTTTTATCTACGCCTTTGTATGACAGCTTCAACGTGTTCCATGCTTCTTTTGCACTTTTGGCATTTGCTATTTTGCCAAACACCGTATAATCTACTCCTTGATGAATTTGAGATAGTGCCAATTGATCTCTCCTTTGTTGGACAGCATCTGCTCCTTCTTGCAAACCCGGTTCAATGAAATTCCACAGGTTCTGGGCCTTCAAATGGGTAGACATCAAAGTCTCCCAATAACTATAATCAATTTTTCCATCTAACTTGGGACCGGACCACACAATATTGAAAGTGTTTGCCATACTGACTCTATGAATAAACAACTATGTGAGAACTCTCCCACACCTCACAAACTCTAATCTCAAATACCAGGTGCTGGATTAACCAGCTCTGATACCAAATGTAAGTAGAATACCCACAACTAATTGGCCCTAGGATCATTCACTCATATAAATGGCACTATCATATTTTTCATCTCTCAAACTCACTAACACTCATAAAACAAAGGAGAGAATTTTTACATTTCAAAACATACACATTTCATTATGGAACACACAAAATACATAAGGCATATATGCCTTTATATAGGCAAAGTTTCATACTAAAAGTTCATGATTCTACTAGCTTCTTAATACACATACTTATCCAACTTTGCTTCTTACTTTGACTATTCAAATAAGTAATTTCTAGCACATCTTGAAAATTCTTCATTAAGCTTAGTCATCAATCTTGTAGCTTCCAATGCACTTCATGATTCTTCTAGTATGGAGGCGATGAGTGCAACTTCCTTTCAATTCCAATTCAATTTGATTTTGAACTTCTTCATTGTTGTAGAATGTTGTAGTTATACTACTCTCTTGAATGTTCTTAAAAAATCTTCAAGCTTCCAACATTAGCTTCTAGCAATATCTAGCCAATTGATGATTATTGTATTCAACTCAAACTTTGCTTCTTCAATTCTTTAACCATGCTTCATGAAAATTCTAATCTATGTAAGTTGATTTAAAATTTTTAATCAACACTAATAATAACTATACTAACTGCCTAACCACTTTAAGATTTCTCCTGACAAATTGGTTATATATTTATTTTGAAGCAATGACAAGTTAAGAGTAAAAATCACAGACTCCATTCACCAAAGATGGGAGATCCTCGACGAAGTGATTCCAAGAGGTTCCAATTACAAACAATTCTCTTCTTCCTACAACACCAACAATCCAAAACTCTCTAACAACAGTACAACACCAAACTCAGACCTCATATTCAGCCTCCATAACACCATCCCATTTAGAAATATATAATTTACACTTATAGTTATCAGAATTTACACATATAAGTCAATATAATTTACATTCACATTTTTTAGAATTTGTACACATGAATTAATAAAATTTATTTGTTGAAGATAATTTAATATTTATATATATTAATCAAACAATGACCAAAATTACTAAAAACTGTTATCCCTCCTAAAATTTTTGTTTTGATAATGATGATGAATCTTAGTGCTCTTTTCATTTGAAGGACAAATTGGTCACTTTTCCATCTAATTAAAATTTTTTATTACCATATAGACACTTTTTGAATTTAGCTTAACATTCATTTGTTTTTAGGATAAATTACTGAAATAAATCAAATGCAACTCAAAATTACTCAAATCCTTCGAAATAAAATTTCCTTTGTAAATGTCGCAAGACACATTTTTATATAAATCGATTTTAATAAATTCGATTTACAGAAAATAGCACTAAATTGAATTAAGTAGATTCGAATTACATGCATGAGAAAGACTATAAATCGAAACAGTAAATTTCGAACTAGAAATGACCATAAATCAAAACAACTGCATTCGATTTTTATTTGCATGTAAATCGAAAATCGAACCAATTCGGTTCGATTTAGACACGTGAACAGCAGTCCATATAAATCGAAGTCAATTATTTCGGTTTAATGGTTTATAGAAATCAAAACCCATATATTCGATTTACAAGAAAATCTCCCTCAATAATTTTTAATAAGCATAACTAATAAAAATTATATTTAATAAATAATTTTTTAATTTTAAAATATTATAATGAATATAAATATATAACTTTTAAATATATATAAAGTTATATTAAATTTTTTAATTTAATAAGAACAAATTATATATTTATTAATGACTTAATCACTCAACATACTCTTTTAGTATTCTTTTTAAATGTTCTAATTATTATTATTATTATTATTATTATTATTATTATTATTATTATTATTATTATTATTATTATTATTATTATAATATATGATCAATTTTTTATTTACTTTTTAAAAAGGATCAACAATTCATACATAATAATCTTATTATCGAGAGTACTTAAAAAAAATTTAAAATATATTATTTTATATATGTTAATTTTAATTTAATAAATAAATTAAAAAATCTTGTAATTAAATATTTTATTAGCTTATTTTTTTAATGCATGAAATAAAATAATTTTTAAAATTTTTAAATTATTATTGATTAAAAGAGTATTGTATTTGAAATTTGAGTAAATATATTTTTAAATAAAAACTAAAAATAATTTTAATAAAAACTAAATAATTTTCAACAAGCACAACTAATAATAATTATATTTAATAAGCACAACTAATAGTTTCGAATTAAATCATCATACTAAATCGAAACCATTAGCTTCGATTCACCATGGGCAGCTATTTATGTGTATAATCGAATTGAATGGATTCATTTTACTAGCAAATATAAATCGAATCTCTTTATTTCGATTTAATATAGTGATTTAATTCGAAGCCATTAGCTTTGATTTATACGTGAACTTCATTTGCATGTAATTCGAATCCAATGGATTTAGGGTTGGACAATGGGTAGGGTAGAGTAGGGTTTCGACTCTATCCTAACCCTACCTGCTGGTTGAAAACTATTTTAAAAACTTTTTTAAAACTCTACCTTATTCTATTCGCGGGTTGAGAATCTGTTAACCCTAACCCTACCTGCACCCTAAAGTAGGGGTGTGCATGGGTCGGGTGAAACCGGGTTTGATGTGACTCAGACCCGATCCGAAATATATACCGGGCATATTTATTAGACCCGAACCCGGCCCTAGACCCGATGAAACTTATACACTTTCGGACCACGATTATACTGGGTAAAAATCGGGTGAAAATCAGGCTGTTAATATTACATTACCTTGATACCTTCTTATAAGATAGCATGTGAAAATATCCAAATTTTCAAGACTCCAACCCTTATTTGACATGGTAAAATTCACTTAGAAAAATATAACAAGAACCAACTCTTCTCTAAAATTAAAGCATAACCATAATCAATACTAATATTGTCTAATAACTCCAAATATTTAAATCAATAAAAATAACACAGTATTATGTATTAGTCTAAAATCTTATGCATTTTAAACATAAAACATTAACTTATAGTCTTATAATAACTAATAACACAAAATATTAAGGTTTACAATACTTAAATTCCACATAAAAATAGTCATCATCCATCACTAATAACACAAAATATTAATTGTATATGATGACCGGGCCACTGGGCCGATTTCGGATGATCCGAGCCATGGCTCGGACCCCGACCCGAAATAATGACCGGGTCTATTTTTGAGACCCTTACCCGACCCTAGACTCGGTGAAATCACACCAAAATAGTCCCTAAAGTGTTCAGGGCCGGGACGGATCTTCGGGCCGGGCCGGGCCATACACACCCCTACCCTAAAGTTCTAAACCCTACTCTACTCGACGCAGAAACAAAAAAAAAATCAAATAAATATAAAATTCAACCATTCCAAATTTCATACATAAAATTAAAAACAATAAAATCTAAAAAAAATCCAACATAAAATTACAAATAATATGATCGTCAACTAGCTTAGTATTTATTTCAAATTTTTATAAGAAGAAGATTGTGAGTACAAGATTCACTTTTTTCATTACATACATAACTTTTACATATATATAATATATTATATAATATATTAGGGATACGGGTAAGATAAGGTATACCCTAAACCCGTACCTTATTCTATCCGCAGATAAATTTACACCTTACCCTATAAAGTAGACAATCTTATTCAAACAAATTGGTCTAGATTGAATACTTGTGGATAGATATATATTGCCAGCCCTAAATGAAAATATGAAACATTTTTGATGGAATATGAAGCAGTGGCTAGCTATAAAGATTGATTCAATTTATTTATTATATTATTATTTATAAAGATTATTGCAACTATTTAATTCATTAAAATTTGTCCAAATTAAAAGAATGTTAACATATTTTATTACCATTAAAATATGTTTTCCATGTTATTTAAATGTTTATAAATAAAAATATTAAAGTAATTACTTCAATAATTAATAATTAATTAAAACTTTTTTAATTATAAAAAGAATTTTCTCTTTCGAAATAATAAAGTTAAGAATTAGAGAAAAGGACAAATAGGTCCCTGACTTTTTGTCCCGTAGACATTTTCGTCCCTGACCATTGAAAAATACTTTTAAGTCCCTGACCTTCACCAAACTTGGACGGATCAGTCCCTCTGTCCAAATGCCTCTGTCAGGGACTGATCCGTCCAAATGTCTTCGTCAGGGACTGATCTGTCCAAGTTTTGTAAAGGTCAGGGACTTAAAAGTATTTTTCAATGGTCAGGGACGAAAATGTCCACAGAACAAAAGGTCAGGGACCTATTTGTCCTTTTCTCTAAGAATTATTTTTCTTTTCTTCCTATTGTGGCTCCAACTACCCAAAGTTGTGCACTTGAACTTGTCTCTGTCTTCTTTTTTTATTCAGTATTTTAATATCCATTTCCACTTTTTCATATTGGAGGAAGGAGGACTAAAAAGGGAAAGTAAAGGATTTTTTTTTAGAGCTTTTTAATGTAGGATTGTTCAAGAAGATATGGTTGACCCAAACACCAAAAAAAAAAGAGGAACAATAATAAGTTAATAAAAATAAAAGGATAGCTATGGAAAGAAAATGACAATTGTCTTATGTGGCTATAAGCCTGTAACTGCTGAAGTACTTTACTTGTTTGTGTTGTGCTCTGCATTTTCCATCATCTGATTTAGAAAATAATTAATCAATACAAACAATAATAATAATTAATAAGAATAAATGGATGGCACATAGTTGAAGGATTGTGATGAAAATCTGCTGATAGTTTTGTTGCCACATTGATGTTCATATGTTCACATCTATCTGGTCCATTGCTAGCTGGCCACTGCTTCATATTCCATCAAAGATGAGATACATTGATAGTGGTGTATAATCGTAAATAATTAATTATTTTATTATGTGAAAAATTATAGATTTGATTATATTTATAGGATAAGTTGAAGTTGCCTATGTTGGTTGTTAGAATTTAATTTCTATTGATTATGGCCTTTTCATTCTATTTACTAGTTACTAATTTGTCTTCTTCATTCATAAAAAATTGAGAGTAGTAGGAATAAAAGAAGGATAACCTGAAATGGCTATGCATGCAACCACCAACAAGGCAGAACCACCGAAATGAACACAGAAACCACACAAAGGTTGAGAACTTGTTGATATTCCTCAGCTGCTCTCAATGGCAAACAAGTCACACATCGCCCGAGTTTTGAGAAGCCAATAATTTATATATCAGAGGCGAATGCAAAGGCTCGTCCCTTCGGGGACATCCGATAAAATTGGAACGATACAGAGAAGATTAGCATGGCCCCTGCGCAAGGATGACACGCACAAATCGAGAAATGGTCCATGGCAGTATGTAACGAAATCTGCTTTTATTTTTAACTTATGGGTCTGTCAGAACACCGTGATGGCGGAATTATTGAACGACACTGTTTTTGGTTTGGCGAAAAAATATAAAAAAAAAATTTTATGGGTCTGTCAGAACACCGTGAGACCATCTTGACCACAAGGTGGTGGTAAGAACGATCCTCCACCGTTGAACTGTTAGTCACGCTCTGATCTCACAGTCATTGTTCATCCACCAGACTTTGGTTCCTGTCTCCTTTGAACTCAAGGATACAGTTGTACGAGCCTATAGAACAGATCCTGTTCAAGTAAGGTCGTGGCTTATTAATGGTGTGTTTAGCAATAAAACCTGCATCTGTTTTGTGAATGCTGACGATGTACGACTAAGCTTACCCTTTCGAAATTCAGAAAATCTTAAAATTTAACCACAGTAGATACAGGCAAGGCAAGATTTTGTTTCTCCGTAATCTGCTGTTTGTTGCCTGATTAAAATGCATGCCCAAATTAAAAATGTGTGTTGAACCCTGCTGATGTTTCTCTCTAACACTATGTCTGATATGTAAATGTGTTTAGTTCTCAAGTCTCATATGACTTGGGCACAGAGAAGTATGGTTAGGGAACAGCATTGGTAAGTTATGTTGCCTCTTTAGCTCTTCCAAAGTGCTTCTTGTTATTAAACCTGATCTGTCATTTGTACATAGCTCAACTTGAGTAAAGGGATATATATCAATGCAAGTTTCAAATCATCCAGATCCACCACATTTTATTTATTCATACCCTGTGTGCATAGTTTGTTCATTGGAGCTTATCCCGGTTAAACAAAGTGGTTAAAAAACACACCCATTTTGACTCTTGTATAGCATAGTCGTTTCATAAAACGGCACTCCCTTTTCTCTGAGTCATATCTAATAATCAATATCAATAATTATATGTATTTTTGGATAATTGTGTTAATACAAGAACTAATCGTTACACTATTAATCACGCTCTGGTCTCAAAGATGCAGATATACGAGCCCTTATACCGATGACTGTCATTCATATCAACCCTCATTTTCTCTCTACCGATGTGCCACTGTGGGACTATTATACATGTTACATAGTGTCTGTGCTTCTTTAATCTATAATCATCATCCTTATCTATTATCACAAATTTGCTGACATTTTTAATTACATGCTTTGTATGAATACATCTCATAACATTCTTAGTATACAGTTTTAGATATAGTAACAACATATTTGTTTTTAAATTATTTTTACTCGACATTTTTGGTATACTAATACTTTATGTATCACTCATCTTTTTTAAAATAATAATTCTCAATCTCCTTGATGTTATTTTGGAAGAATATTGTTATATAGTTTGATATATTTGAAAAATTATGATCATTATCATCATCAAGAAGTATCAATATTATTATCAGTAATTTATATTATTAGATAAAAATATATCGAGTTTGTCAGTGTCAATTATTATGAAAAAAATTCCAAAGTCCAAAGTGCTGATATAATAATACATCTATACTAATATTAATACTAATATATTGTACTACAAATGTGTACCATTGTTTTCCAAGTTCTAAAATCACTCATTCGTTCAGTGCTAGAGACCAAATCATGGGAGAATGAGTTAAAAAGAGGGATGAGGGCGAATGGGTTAAAAAGAGACCAATAAGTAATATATTAATTATTATCTTGCGAACTTTGAAGAAGGATGACGACGGAGTTAAAAAGAGTCATATTCCACTCATTTCTTTTGTGAAAGGTTTTCACCAGTGTAGATATGGCTACAAGAATGTAAATGATCTTGAGGGTGTGGTTGCTAACTACACAAAGGCACACATACCCCTTGAAGTTATGTGGACAGATATTGATTACATGGATGCATATAAAGATTTCACCCTTGATCCTATCAACTTTCCCCTGGATAAGATGAGAATATTTGTTGATACTCTTCCCCAAAATGGCCAGAAATATGTGCCTATCTTGGATCCTGGTAACTAATCCTCCTACGATTTCTTTCGATAAGACAAAAAAAAAAAAACTAAGAACATCCATGCATTATTCGTCATTGATTGAGCTTTTAATTTTGCAAACAGCTATCAAGGTGAAAAACATATGCAACCTTTGTCAGAGGATTGGAGGCTGGTAGGTATGCAGCTCACTGGAGAGGAGATAACGCCGCGACTTGGAAAGTTGGAATGATTTAGCATACTCAATTCCTTCTATATTAAACTTTGGAATTCCAATGGTTGGAGCAGATATATGTGGATTTTCGGGAGATACAGCCGAAGAACTTTGCAGAGGAGATAATGCATACTTCTTGCAGAAACTGGTTTGATCTCTTCAATGTCTCAAATTCAGTGAGTGCTAAATTAGGAAAGTATGTTACTCTTGATGCTCCATCCGATCACATAAATGTGCATGTTGGGGAAGGTAACATCTTGGTCATGCAAGGAGAAGTAATGACGACGAAAGCAGCTAGAAAGACCGCATTTCAACTTGTGGTGGTTGTTAGTAGCAAAAAAACTAGCTATGGACAAGTTTATTTGGATGATGGGGAGACACTTGACATATCAGGACAGAATGAGCCATGGACATTGGTTGCAGACGAAGAGTGTGTTTGTTGCATCTAATATCATTAATGGAAGATTTGCCCTGGACCAAAGATGGATCATAGGAAAGGTCACGTTCTTGGGAATAGCTAAGCATAAGAGAATAAGTTTGAATGGAACAAGTTCAATGAATTCGATGTTTATGTATAGCTTTAAATAGTTGAGTGGTTTGTATAATTTTTTTTTTTAAGTGAAAGAGCTCAACATAACAAAATGGAGCAATAAAATACAAATAACACCGAACAAATAAAACACAAGGAACTTAATTCATAGTCTCTGGTATTGTCATCAACAACCATTAAACTCAACATCACTCCACTTTGTGTGACTCATAAACGACCTTGCAATAACATCCTCTACACCTGTTGCTTGACTCTTAAATATTCTGTTATTTTTTTTCATTCATGTGTTCCAGATAATAAGAAAAAAGGAAACCCTCTATAATTTATCATAGGCAACTAACCACGTACACCACATTTGTCAAATAAACTCACAACCAATAAATAAGTGGTAAACTATTTCAACATTCTTGTTACATAACACATATATATTATCATTCTGCTCTATTACGCCTAATTTATATAATATCTCCTTAGTATTGACCTTATCAACTAAAACGTTTCTTTTTCAATTTTTGTCAACAATCTGCCGAACGATATCTCGAAGAAGGAATTATTTCACCTTTTTCACTGGACAGGACGAATCAACGACATCTATCTGGCTCGAAAGTTGAAGAATGGAATTGTGTGTATGTTTGCGTTTATATGATATACAACAAAAGGGGGAGCGATGAAGGCCATAGCCGAAATGCATCGTACAAGAATAAAGGGAAAGGTCATCAATGTAGGTGAGGCCAAGTACAGAAGGGCTATCGGAGGAGAGAACACTGGGGTACGTGAGGGAGTTATGCAAGATCTGAGGCGGAAATCAAGCAACTAGAGAAGGGTGAAAGTTCTACGAGAATGGAAGAAACTAAGAAGATAGCACCTGTCAAGGATAACCAAGGAAGTGGTTGGACGAAAAAGGTTGAAGTGCCAGTAGTAAAAGAGAATTTCGATTGGCTGTTGAGGAGTTTAGTAGGAGGAACCACAAGAGCCATGGACCTCAAAGCTTTACGGAGAGCCATCGCTAACAACTTTCCTCAGATTGTTGAAGTCAGGGAGCTTGGAGCTTACAAAGTCCTACTAGTGTTTGATTCAGTGAAGAATACGGAGGAAGCGTTTACCTTCAAAATGAATAGTTTCTTACAATTCTTCTACAGGGTATGAAGATGGGAGGAATCCGAACGTAGTGAGACAAGGAGAGTTTGGCTAGAATGTTATGGAGTGCCTTTACATGTTTGGTCAGTGGAGACGTTCAATATAATAGGCGGCTTATGGGGAGAAGTAGTCAAGTGTGATGATGTGACGAAGTCTGCCTTATCCTTTAGTGTTGGGAGAGTGTTAATTGATACCTGTGTCTTTGATGAGATCAAGGAAACAATTCATATCACGGTTGGAACCAGTGGATTTGATGTTTTCGTGAAGGAAATAGGGCACGAAATATACGGAGATGAATGCTCTTTGGAAGACGAAAGCGTAAAGTCTATATGTGTAAACGCTAGTTCACAAGCCGGAAAAATGTTGTTGACGGCGGCAGTGTGGGATCCGGCGGCTGACCTAATCAGGACACGAGCTAATGACGGTGGTGAAAATAAGGGTACAATGGTCACAACAGACATTTTTTTTGAATGATTGCAATAAAGATAATTTAATGGCCTTGCAGAAGAAACGGATAACGGCTCCATTCAATTTTAAGGGCTTTAATGATCAAGCTGATTTTGGGAGATTTGATGAGTGCATTGAGTGTGAATCAGAGAGAACTGTTACACAGATTTGTCTTGAAAAAAGAAGTGGGACCAAACAGCTAGATAAAAGTCTTCACGGTGGGGATGAGATAAATATGCTTTCACAAAGGAGAGAGGCCCACAAGGTTTGTGATAAAGGGAGGCAGCTATCGGGCCATTCAACAAATGGGCTTCAGGAATTTGTTAGCATGATGGGTTGCTGGGTGGAGCCCAAAAGCATCAACTCTGAGCTCCCCAAGGCGTGCTAACTGGGATAGAACCCCAACCAGGAAACGGGCATGATGATGGGCTTGGTAACCTGGACCCTCGCAGACTTGGGGCTAGAACGAATGATGGGGCGAGCCATGAAATCGTTTGCGGAGATGAAGATGGACCGGGTCTGCCACACCCTCATGGATCCGGGTCGGAGAAGCAAGACAGGGCAGACCGGCAACGAGTGCATGGATCTGGGCTGGGTCACTCGCTTCGGTGTGTTCCAGGGTTGATGACGAACCGCGTTCCAATCAGGGGCGCACTCCGCGAGGCTAGCTGTGCGACTCATCCATTGGTGAACGAAGGGGATAACCGAGGCTGCCCGCATCTATGTGCAGTGAGGAAAGATGCTGCTGGCTGGCCTGGCGGGGAAGCAGAACCGGTAAAGGATCTGTGAGAACGGGGGGACTACAAACGCCGGCTGGTTTTGATGACGAACCGGAAGTGGAGGGGTGTGTTGATGAAGTAAAGGGCCGGTCTAAACATGAGAATCAACACATGCTATACTAGGAAAAGGTGAGCGAATTGGAAGAGATAGATGGGGAAGATGAAGGCGTGGGTCAAGGCAATGTGAACAAATGGGGGTAATGAGGATGCTGGATTCGAGACAGAAATTGAAAAGGCAATACCAGATTCTGATCAGAGAGGTACGCAGTTAGGACAGATAGTTGAGAATAAGGAAACGCTGAAGCTGGCAGTGGAGTCAGGTGCGGTCCTTTATGACGATGAAGAAGATATTATGGCGATCCTATAAAGTCAGAATGAAGCAATCGCCGCAAAAAGGAAGATGGCAAAACAAAAGGAGAAAGCTAGGAGGAGCAGGCCTAAACATCATAACAAGGTGTGTAGAAATTATTTTAAATGATTTATAGTTATTGGAATGTTAGAGGCCTAGGAGGGTATGGAAAGTGGAGTATGGTGAAAGAGTTGAAGAAAAAATATAGATTGAATATGCTAGGTTTGATTGAAACCAAGAGGGAGACTGTGACTAGGTTTGATGTAGCACGCTTGTGGGGTTGTGATACGGTGGATTGGGAGTTTGTGGAATCTGTTGGTGCATCGGGTGGTTTATTATTAATGTGGGATAATTTTTTATTTAAAAGATTGAACTGCTATAAAGGGGATGGTTGGCTGTGCGTTGAAGGTTCTCTGACAAAAATAATTTCAATTGTGCCTTCTGCTTAGTGTATGGTGCACATGTTCGGAGTGAGAAACTGGTGATGTGGAAGGAGTTAAGCTACATGGTGGGCTTATGTCAGGTTCCGTTTTGCTTCATGGGAGATTTTAATGAGATACTACACTTGGAAGAAAGGAAAGGCGTTACTAGTCTACCGGCATCTGCGGAGGATTTTAAGGAATGGGTACAGGATTCACAGCTAGTCGATTTACTGCTAACTGACCGGAAATTCACATGGTTTCGAGG
Organism: Arachis ipaensis; assembly: GCF_059453495.1. NCBI lineage: Eukaryota > Viridiplantae > Streptophyta > Magnoliopsida > Fabales > Fabaceae > Arachis > Arachis ipaensis. Next base: position 11,795,962 of record NC_142439.1, on the reverse strand, counting down.
TAATTCGTGTAGCCGCATTGATAGGATCTTGGTCAGTTTGGAGTGTCTTGAGGAGTTCCCAGATACTCGTTTGAAAGGAGGACCGAGAGGCCTATCAGATCATTGCCCTTTGATTTTAGAAGATTCTAGAATTTGTGCGGGTCCAAGACCTTTTCGCAGTTTTGATTCCTGGTTTACACATGAAGGGTTTCTGAAGTTGGTAAAGGATGAGTGGAGGAAACTAAGAGACGACATGTTTACAAACAAGTTGAAGGCATTGACAGTACCGCTTAGGAGATGGCATACAGATAATTTTGGGGATATGGACAACATGATAAAGAAGTTTGAGGAAGAGATTAAGAAGATTGATGATAATGTCAGTGCTGGTAGTTATGACGGAACAATGGAAGCTAGACGTAAGGCTCTGGTGACCTGATGTGCGAAGTGGTATGCCAGAAAAGAGGTGCATTGGAAGCAGATGTCCCAATCCAAGCATGCTAGAGATATGGACAAGAACAGTAGGTACTTCCACAACCTAGCATCGGCAAGAAGGAGGAATAACAGAATCGATTCATTAGTGATTAATGGAAGATTGGTACGGAATCAGGCCAAAATAAAGAGCGCAATTATTGGCTTTTATAAAGACCTGTATAGGTAGGAGCATGCCCCTTTGATTGGGATCCGTGATGGGCTGGTTAAGCAGATTACTGACGAAGAGGCAGCAGTCCTAGAGCAAATGCCGTCAACGGAGGAAGTACGAGAGGCAGTTTGGGATTGTGAGTCTAGTAAAGCTCCAGGTAGTGATGGCTATAATATGAACTTCATAAAGAAATGTTGGGACGAGCTTGGTCAGGAGTTTACTGCAGTTGTGTTGGACTTCTTCCAGAATGCAAAGCTACCAGCAGATGCTAATGTTACGTGGGTGGCGCTAGCTCCAAAATTTGTGGGGGCCAAGGAAATCAAGGACTTAAGGCCGATCAGTATGGTTGGCTGCGTCTATAAGGTGATATCCAAAGTACTGGTAAGAAGAATGCGATTAGTGATGCCACATCTAGTGGGGGAGACTCAGTCTGCATTTGTAAAGGGTCGCAAAATTCACGATGGTGCCCTCATTGCTTGTGAGACGGTTCAATGGCTTAAGCGGCGAAAGAAGCAAGCGAAAATTGTTAAACTGGACTTTCAGAAAGCCTATGACAGAGTAGATGGAGCTTTGTGGATATAGTGCTACAGAAGATGAGTTTTGGTCTTAGATGGCGGACATGGGTGAAGGAATGCGTGACTACAGCATCTATGTCAATGTTGATCAATGGGTCACCAACCAAGCCGTTCAAGATGGAGAGGGGCCTCAGACAAGGCGATCCACTCTCTCCTTTCCTGTTTGTTCTTGTTGTTGACGTTCTGCACAGGATGGTGGGGGAGGCGGTTAGAAATGGCAGAATTTCTCCTCTGCTAGTGGGAAGGGACAATATAGAGTTGTTGCATCTCCAATTTGCGGATGACACAATCTTATTTTGTCCACAGGAAACGGAGACGCTAGTGAATTATAAGAGGCTCCTGCGTTGCTTTGAGTTGATGTCCGGCCTGAGTATCAACTTTGAAAAGTCAAGCCTAATTTCAGTCAATTGTGAGAAGGACTGGGTGACGAATATGTGTGGCCTGTTAGGATGTGCCGAAGCGGTATTACCTGTAAGGTACTTAGGAATTTCTCTTGGCGCTAATCCTCGGTTGGTGAAGACATGGAAACCAATCCTAGACAAGGTGGAAGACAAGCTGAGCTTATGGAAAGCTAGATCTCTCAACAAAGCGAGTAAGTTGGTCCTCATAAAATCTGTTCTCAATAGCCTGCCGGTCTACTACTTAAGCTTGTATAAGATGCCAAAGGGGGTTGCCGAAAAGATCATTGGACTTCAAAGAAGGTTCTTGTAGAGTAAAGAAGATGAAAAAAATGGGATACCTCTAGTGAAATGGGAGGTAGTTCAAGCTCCGAAAAAGCTAGGTGGTTTGGGGGTGGGAGATGCTCTAATTAGGAATGCGTCGCTTCTGTTCAAGTGGTGGTGGAGCTTTTCAAATAAGGACTGCCCGCTGTAGAAGAAGGTTGTTTGCTCTTGTAATCAGTTGGATCCGACGGTTATGTTATCAAACCAACCTTTGCCATCAAGAGGGGGGCCGTGGAAAGATATCTGCCAGCTTAATATTAAGGAGCAACAGGCAAGAGATATGATGATCAGGGGTCTGTCCATGGAGGTGGGGAATGGCAGAAACGTTCGTTTTTGGGAGGATGATTGGTTATAAGGTGGTTCGTTGAAAAATTGTTTTCCGAGACTCTTCTTTGTTTCAAATCAACAAGGATCTGTAATAGGGGACTGTGGGTTTTGGGACGGGTTAGAGTGGGTATGAGACTTCCAATGGAGGAGAGACCTCTTCCAGTGGGAGCTAGAGTTGCTCAATCAACTTCACGACAGGTTACGGGTTGTAAGGTTATCGGTTGATAGAGAGGATTCAGTTGTGTGGAAATATGATAAATCTGGTATCTTTTCTACTAATTCTTTTGTGCAGGTGCTTCAGAAAGAGACTCTCGCAGCCGACATCACAAGTTACAACTTCACAAGCTCCATTTGGAGAGGCTTGGTTCCTCCAAGAGTTGAACTATTTGCTTGGTTTGTGCTAGTAGGCAGGGTCAACACGAAGGAGAGGCTCAGTAGACTAGGCATTATTAATCACCATGATAATATTTGTGTGTTGTGTAAAAAGGACATAGAATTTGTACATCATTTATTTTTTGCCTGTGAGTTTACGTGGCAGGTGTGGTGTGCTTGGTTGAGGTTTACTGATAGAGCATGGGGCATCTCAGGAACTGTTAAAGAATTCTTTGAGAGTTGGACTGGAGCAACAGGTGGGAAGTCTGAGCAAAAGAAATGGCTGATAGGATTCTGTGCGATTGTTTGGAACATCTGGTTAGAGCGGAATAGCAGAGTTTTCCAAAGAGTAGAGACAAGTGTTGAAGGAGTAAAGATTCTGTCCTTCTTGAGCTACAAGGAATGGTGTGGAGTTGATCCGTTTGGTTGTTGATGGCAATGCCGGAGATGACTACGGACAACTTTTATTTATGGTTATATTTTGTTTTGTTTGTCCTTAATTCCTGCTGCTTCACTTTATTGTGTTGAGCTACCTACGTTAAAAAAAAAAAAAAGAATTAGTAAAACTGTAGCTAGTAATATCATTTAAAAGTGATTCCGCCTACAAAACCTTTACAAAAGAATTAGTAGAATAAATGCCTGATTTATCAAATTTTCAAACAAGTTCGTCATCTCTCTTAGTTGTTAATTTGAGTGACTATAGAATTCTATAAAGTTAGTTAACTAGTTTCAACTCTCATTCAAATAGTTTCCTTCTCTATTAAAAATTTCATATCCACTCTAATCTATCCCAAAATTCATAATCCCCTCTGTAATAGATGCATTTTGATTTGAGACTTAAAAAAAAAAAAAAGTGTCTTTCAACACATTCCCTCAAACTAGCAATTAGCTATATCCTGTGAATTCTATGTTTATGTATAGCTTTAAACAGTTTGAGTGTTTCCTCAATTGTTAATGTAACCACGTTCATCATAAAATATGAATTGTAATAGATTATCTTTAAATTTTGTCTACATCTAAGGTTTATTAAAACACATCCAGAAGCTCTTGCAACACATTCAACTTGTAATTTTTTTCCTTAACTGAATTTTTATTTCTTCTTTTAGAAAGATAGTTTTAGATAATTAATTGCAATAATATAAATGATTGCATTGTATAAAAATTAAACCATTTTCTATACAGAGAGAGAAATAATTTTAAAAAGAATAGTAATTGGAAAAAAAAAAAAAAAAGAAAAGGAAAAAGAATGAAAAGCACTAAACCTTGAAGGGGGTTTAAGAATAAAAGAAGATGCTTTTGTGGTAGCATCGTTTCCCAAAACCATGTTTATAGTGATTCGCAGGCTTCGGCTTCCTCCCATTTCCGTTGGGCGATTCCAGAATCAAGTGTGGACTCCGCCTCTCCATGCTCTCTTCTCCACTCACATTGTCGCCGACAAACCAATTCTGGTAACAATAACCGATTTCCATCCTCTTCATCATCCCTATTCCCTATGCTTATGCTTTTCATTTTCTTCAATTTCTGCAGGTTCGGGATTTCGTTCACTCTGCTTTGTACCATCCCTTACATGGTTACTTCTCCCAACGGCCCCGCTCCGTTGGAGTCCTTCACAGCAGCATCAAGTTCAATCAACTTGAAGGTCCTAATCTTGTTCCTTCATAATCTTGAATTAATTGTGAATATTCAGCTTCTGGAATTTGGATAATTTCTGGTAATTAGTTTTGTGCTAAATACTAATGCATTACAATGGTAGCGGATTTCAGGCAGAAAAGCTTATATGAGATACTTGGATAATATTTACAAGCAGAACGATATCTCTTGGTTTACGCCTGTGGAGATCTTCAAGGTACACTGGACTGTATATTTTTTCAGTCAACAATATATATAACAAATGTTACAGATGCTTATATGGTTTTAATTTAATAGCTCCCAGTTTCATAAGGTGGAAACTGTTGTTTATTTGTCCAAACCATTTATTGAATCACAAATTTGTTTTTTGAGTTTTCATACTATTCAACTTCTAAGAGCTGTCCTTGTAGTTATTTTAGAATTAAATTTGCTGCACTTGGACCTTCTGTGAAACCTTAACTAGTGTTTTGTGTCTCTAATCATTTATGCAATTTGCCTTTTGTGTAGCCTTGGTATGCCCATGCAATTGCTGAAGCCATCATGCGAACTGCAAACTTCTCTGTCCCTCTAAAAGTAAGCACATTTTACTTGTGACCATTGCCATCTGAATTTTTTGGAAAAAAATGTTTTTCTGATATTAATATTAGGATATTACTGTAAAGTGCATCTTGATAGGAGTTATTTGTTTTTTTTTTTTAATTTATTTTTTCTATTTATTTTTTATCTTCTGGCATGAATGAAATATTTATCAGATCAAAAAGGAAAATGAAAAGAAAAAGATGATAAAGAATGTTTTGAGTGGCTCTAGGTTTGTGCAGAAATTTCACCGTTCAAGATTTATGCCTGCAAACCACAGACATTTTCCCCAATGTAGGAGAGAGCAGCCTTATTTCTCGTATCATGTATTGAAGTTCGGTTCCCATGAATTTAAACAATTACACTTCTTGAGTGATTTTGTAAAGCCGACCCCACCTAGTGGGACAAGGCTTTGTTGTTGTTGTTGTTGAGTGATTTTGTAAAGATATCTGCTTGTTGTACTTCAATCCCCACATTTAAGTGCCTCACCACAAACATACCTAACACTGTATAAATTTCCTGAATTTCCTTGTTTGGTTGCATGTCTACTGTTTAGAACCCATGAAAGCACCATATTCTATTGTTCCAGCAGCTAGGCTGTGAGAGCCTTGCACCATGATGTTATTAGCTAATGTTTTAGTTATCTATAACTATGCTTCATGCCTGTTTCTTGGTAAAATTTGTTTTTCATTCTTTTCATTACTAAACACACTTAATTTGGACAAAACATTAGTAAGCATTGCTAATATATGTCCTTTACACATGGTTTGCTACTTTTTATTACTTCAATTAGTAGTTAATACTATCCTCTAATTTGCAATCAGATATATGAAATTGGTGGTGGATCAGGAACTTGTGCCAAGGGTATATTGGATTACATAATGTTGAATGCTCCTCCAAAAGTTTATAACAGTATGACTTACACGTACGTGCCTCGACAGTTAATATGTATTTTATGCTAAAACCAAATTATAAGTTAGAACCTGTTCTTACCTTTTCTTAAGATACTGGGCTATGCTTCTGTTATACTATTTTCTGTACATCTAATTGTCTGAGTAATACATCTCTCTATGTTGCTTAAGTGTTCCCCAAGCAACTTCCATTAGGGTAATTCTTTAATTTTGGACTTTGATTTTCACTGAGACATGAATGTTAGAGAAAGTAAGAAACCGCCAAGCAACATTTCCTTTTGGTATAATTTGATTCTAGTCTATTCTCAGTGAGTTCTCACAACAAGAGTGTATGGACCTTGTATTCTGTCCCTATTTTTCTTGTATTTTATTCTTTCAGTTTCTGGCCCACTCTTCTAGTCATGTTCTTTCTTGATGAGTGCATATGGAAATCCAAAGTTCCTCTGCAGTCTTGTCATATGATTGGAACCAGTACATAAAAGGATTGCTACAAATGATTTGCTGTGTACATATTGCCTTGCTGTTTCTCCTGCAATATGTGTTATCTGTTATGTACTTGATTATAGATTTAGCTACAACTCATGCTATGTTTCTAAAAATTGTGCTACTGTTAGTCTATTCTCAGTGAGTTCTCACAACAACAGTGTATGGACCTTGTATTCTGTCCCTATTTTTCTTGTATTTTATTCTTTCAGTTTCTGGCCCACTCTTCTAGTCATGTTCTTTCTTGATGAGTGCATATGGAAATCCAAAGTTCCTCTGCAGTCTTGTCATATGATTGGAACCAGTACATAACAGGATTGAAACAAATGATTTGCTGTGTAAATATTGCCTTGCTGTTTCTCCTGCAATATGTGTTATCTGTTATGTAGTTGATTATAGATTTAGCTACACCTCATGCTATGTTTCTAAAAATTGTGCTACTGTTAGTCTAGTGAGAATATCTTGTTAATTATTCCGGTTATCTACTGTATTTGGAGCCACGTTATGCACATTGCAATTGATGTATTATTTTTAACTACAGCTCAGTTGAGATTAGTCCTTCACTTGCTGAAGTGCAAAGAGAGACTGTTGGTGAAGTGCGCAGCCATATTCCAAAGTTCAGGGTAGAATGTCGTGATGCTGCTGATCGGAGGGGATGGGGTAGGCTGCTATAGTACTTCTCCCTTGATTGAGATGAATTTTTTGAATTTCAATGCTCCTATTTTTGAGATGTTGTGGGGTATTCTATATGTTTTTTTTTTTTTTCAAAATTTATGGAATATATGACCCAAAAAAACTAAGAAATAAATTGACGCAATAATTCTATTATAATTATTCCTTCTTTACAGGGGATGTGGAGAGACAACCGTGTTGGGTTATAATGCTTGAGGTGTGTTCTATACTTGAGTTGCATTTGTTTACTGCAGCTCATTTTTACTAGCTGTAGAAAAGAATTTAAACTTCCCTTTGATGTGGATCTAGTTAACTCAAGTGAAGAAAGTGGCTACAGTAAACAACCTAACATGTAATGGACTTATTGTTGTTAAATAGTGTTAATATCCTTCAAACTGTTCCACTGCCATCCTGTGTAATGTATCACCAGTTACCAGTTGGCTTCACCTAGAAGATGACGAACTGCTCTAGTCAAAACTATGTCGTATTATGATTCTAATAATTTTTTTTTACCAGCAAATCACTTTATCAACTTACTTTGTAGGTACTTGATAATCTTCCACACGATCTTGTCTATTCAGAGAATCAAGTTTCCCCATGGATGGAAGTCTGGGTTGAGAGGCAACATGGTCGGTAAGGGTGCATGTTGATCTTGATCGTGCTGTTGCTATGTGCATCATATCACGTATTCTAATTCTTCATTAACTTGTAACTACCAAACCAGATAGATGCTTTAATTCAAGAAATGTTAAATTTCAATTGTGAAAGATGCACCTTAACAAACCTATGTATGGATTTTACATCACCAGTCACCTTTCTTTTTTCAATAGAGAAACACTCGGTGAGTTATACAAGCCTTTGCAAGATCCACTTATCACACGCTGTGTTGAGATCATGGACATGGATGAGCCTAAAACAACTCGGAGCGCTGCAGTACCTACACTGAAAGGTATTTGGTCTAAAGTTTACCCGAAACCTCGTAGATGTTGGCTGCCAACTGGATGTTTGGTAAGAGAGTCTCTTAATCTTCCTCAAGTTTTATGTACAAATAAATTTTTTGCATTTACATGTTTTTCTTGGCAGAAATTACTTGAGGTTCTGCATGAGGTGCTACCAAAGATGTCCTTGATTGCTTCTGATTTCAGCTATCTCCCAGATGTGAAAGTTCCTGGCGAAAGAGCTCCTTTGGTTTCAACTAAAGTATATTTCTGTTATCTTTACTGAACAATAAAACAGCTACCTGCTTTTTTGTCTCAAACTTTGAGTGAAGTTTTCATGAAGTTGTACTTAAAATGTAGTCATTATCCATCTCCTTTCAACTTTAGTGCTTGACATCTAAATAAAAATAAAAATGGATTGATTTGCAAACACATTGTTTTTAAGTGATGTGTATTATGAACTCTTATCATTTTTTTTTTTTGAGAATTTGTAAGGAATGATGATTTGAATTTTGAAGTTATAAAATACTTTCTCATCCTCTCTCTAGGGGTTTGGGATTTCAAAGGGGAAGGAAAGGTTGTATTGAAAAGATCCAAAATTTAACGCTACACCCCTTCCCTTCCCCTCACTTTTCCTCCAGAATCCCAACTTACAGACTAACCCTATGTGTCCTGAATCCAATGTGTGTTGACACTCTAACACACTTACTTTTTTATTGAATTGCAGAAAGATGGAAGCAGCTCAGATTATGAGAACTATATGGACGCAAAGGTTTGGTTTCCCATCAGCCTCATCTTTCAATCTAGTTTCTTCATTTTCAAGCACATCCTGAAAATGAAGTTACAAGTGATTAGCAATCATCTAAGTCACTAACTCATATGATTAAATTAAATAAGCTGTCCCTCGATATTCAGTGGTTTAGAGGAAGAAGTATAACATTGCAAAGAACCTGTTGTATTGGGAGCATAAATAGCTGCGTAGTAGTAAAATCAACTTCCTACATTATTTGAAGTAATTGGCATCCTCCTGATTGAAGTAATTGGCATTATTTGAATTGTTGTTCGTTACTTGGTACTATTTCCTGGTCATTTTGTTTCCTTTATTGAAAACTATGAACTTGAGCATTGTTTGTAGTTCCTAAATAGAAAGAGTCAACTATTTGTCAATGTTAATATGTGTATGTTAATATGACTCATGAACCTGTCATGATTTTTTTTTTTTTTCCGAACTCCGCAGTTTTATATTCAAAGTCAGCATTTCCTTGTGTTTTTCTTTTATTGCAGGGTGATGCGGATATCTTTTTCCCTACAGACTTTTGGCTTTTGGAACGGATTGATCATTACTGTTCTGGTTGGCTGAAACTTAAGGGTGATCATACATCCAAAAAAGGAAAGAAAAGGAGAACAATTACGGTTAGTTCTGTTAACATTATTACTGCAATACCTTGTCTCCTTAGGTGGTGTTGGTTATATAGATTAAATATACCAATAATCTCAAAAAATATCATATCTAAAAATTGTTTCCCATGTACCAGTAATTACATATACATGTATAGATAGGTAATGTTTCTTTATATAATTATTTTTCTTTGCTTGGCATGCTTACTGATATAACTTACTAGTTAAATTGGATGGCCTGTTCAATGTAGAAGTTCTAAATGAGGCATCTTTGCATAGTGTAAAAGTTAAATGCACTATCGAAAAGAAAAAAAAAAGTTTTACATAGATATCCAATAATATTGTCAAGTTAGTAAAATTGTTTTACTCAACTACCTTCTATTTTAGAAATCTTGCAATCGATAGTACTTGATTGGTTACTAATATAGAACCATTTTAGACTAACAATGTATTAAAATTAAACTGTTGTTTAATCTCAAATCTGAAAATCCTTTTCAATTATTTTATTGGAATTTCTTTTGGTATATTTCGCTTCTATTTATCTTATAAGACTATACCTGATATGCTTCATTTCAATGAATTTGCAAGTTTATGCAATAGTTTTGTCTGATGCAGCTGGATACATCAGCTTTTATGGAAGAGTTCGGTTTGCCGACAAAAACGAGAACCAAAGACGGATACAACCCACTTTTGGATGATTTCAAGAATACCAAATTTTATCTGAGTGTTCCTACACACAATATCAAGTAGATTCTCAATACAAGTACTTGCACTCACATAGACGGGTCAAGGCATTTCATGAGCTAATATTTATGTAAGTACCCTGGACGTAATCATTTATAAATTAAATTATTCTTTTTGGTCAAATTAAAATTTTCAACATAAACATGGTTATGTACTGTCTCATGGGTTCAACACTAAAGCCCCAGAAAATAATATGATTCAACAAGATATAACATCCTGTAAGAGAAGAACATCACCAGTTGTGATGATTGTTTTAAACCGGTGTTTGCAGATTGGGGATGTATTTCTTATGGTTTATACCTATTATTGTACACTGCGATTAGCAAGAGATTAGTTTCTAAGGAAGAACATCTTTATCTCCACGTATCATCTCCAACCTTCATTTTCTCAATTTTTCTGCCAAGTTATTGAAATATATTAAGCCTGAAGTTTTCTTTGCTCAATTTCAGTGTTTTTGCTGTCTAAGATGGGGTGTAAAAAAACATGTCCCTCCCATCATGAGAGGGAGAAGGGCATTAGGAAATCATTATATCTGACTAACAATATCTACATAGTTGAACTAATATATTTTGATACAATTGCATCTTGTGTAGATTGATCTAAGAAGTTTGATAGGAAGAGTTATTTTGAATTGATGGAGGGTATTAACTAACAGTTTTAGTTTGTTATTCCCATCCTTGTATATACATTCCACCTCATGTTCTTGTGACAAAACAAATTGCAAAAATGTGCCAATCATTTTATGACATTCAACTCCCAGAATTCCTTAGCAAGAATTGGTCAAGAATTTAACCTATATGTAGGATTGGTCAGTAATCACCATCAGTGAGCTAAGTCTCTTCATGGGCTTTTATGCTCTAGAATTCCTTTGCAACTCCCAGATACCATATAATTGCATTGAGACTTCCTTCATACTAGGCCGCTTAATACCTTTCAGGTCTAAACATCTTTTGGCAAGCTTGGCAACTGCATTGATATGCTTTCTCCTTCCTTCCCACATGATTCTTTTGTCAATGATGTCAAACACACGTTTTTCCTCCATGCACAAAATAAAGTATGATGCTAAATTTTGCGCCTCATCCGGGGCAACAAAGGAAACCGGCTTTTGCCCTGTTAAAAGTTCAACAAGAACTACTCCGAAACTATAAACATCACTCTTGTCTGTAAATTGACTAGTGTGAAAATATTCAGGATCCAAGTATCCGAAAGTTCCTTTAACTAATGTGGTGAGGTGTGTGTCTTCAATAGCAATCATTTTGGATGTTCCAAAATCAGCCACCTTTGCATTGTACTTTTCATCCAATAATATATTGGTCGATTTAATATCTCTATGATAAATGGGCTTAGAAGCCGCTGAATGTAAATAGAATAGAGCTCCTGCAACTTCAATGGCAATCTTTAAACGCATTTCCCATGTCATTGGTAGATATGCATCTTGGTCATGCAAATATTGGAAAAGGGTCCCATTGGGAATGAATTCATAAACAAGCAGAGGAATCTCTGTTTCCAAACAACACCCCAACAGTTTAACCACATTTCTGTGGTCAATTTGCGAAAGAATAGCAAATTCATTGATGAATTGTTCTATCTTTCCTTGGACCTTAAACTTCTTGACAGCCACAATTTTACCATCTAGTAGCATGCCCTTGTAAACAGTACCTTCACCTCCATTTCCAAGTATCCGGTTCACATTAAAGTGGTTTGTGGCCTTCTCTAATTCCTTTAAGCTGAAAAGTTTAAATTTATCAAAACTACCTTCACTAGAAGACAATACCTTTTCTAACAACACACCACCATTCTTTTTGAAGAAACTTTCTCTGCTTTTTTTCGCTATTCTTTTCCTTTCAACTTCATAGAGCCACCTTAGACCCAGCAATAAAATAATGGATCCGAGGCTTGACAAAAGTCCTATACATTTGTCACACAACAATAAATAAATAAGAGATTACTTTTTCCAATTCAAAATAATGTAATCATGCACCCACCTTGCATGGAGTTATTTAATTTTTCTAACTTTAGGCAAGCTATAAATCAAAACAAGTGAGAGTTGAAAACAAATACACATGTTTCTTTTAACTTACTAGATGAACAATGTGATTTAGGCAAGCTATAAATCAAAACATGTGATTTCATGTGAGTTGAAAATAAACAAGAGGGGGTGAAGACTCACATGCAATTGTTTTCTGGTGAAATTGATAATTAAAAATTGTTAGATAATAATTTAGTCAAATTTGTTAAATTATCTAATGGCTTTTAAATATTAACTTTATATGAAAATAACTGCATATGAGTTTTTACTACAAGTGAGAGCTTATGCATACTTACCAACCATAAGCTCTTTTGTGGGAGTTCCTTCGGAATGGTACCAACGGTCTCGAATAACTGAAACGTGAAAATGGAAAAAAGATTGAAATTATAATAATAATAAATAAGTAAATAATATTTAGTTTGTATGGACTATATTAATATAAAGTTTTTGTATATATCTAATCTCGTATATTGTTATATCAACAAAAGTGTTTGGTTCAACTATCTTTACCCCAAGTTAAATATACACTAACATCTCATTGAATGATGGTATTAAAGCCTTTTGTATTTTCAAGACATAACATTACAGTAAACTCAAAAGATAGTACACAATGAAAAGGATTTTCAGTTCAAGATAAATTCTCCTTCGAACAAGTCTTAACCATATAAGCCTAGACATACATACCTATATTAAAAGTTGATCTACTATTTTATATGTAAGATAGGATTCACATTTGGTAAGCGTGTTTATTTGAGTTATTAGACTTACTCACACTAGAAATTTCTTCAATATAGGTAAAAAATGTTATGTGCACATAAAAAATCAGTCATTATGTATTTATGTATCAATTTATATGTTCTTTAACTCATTTTTATTGTGTATTTTATATTTTAATATATATTATATATGGATAATTAATTTAGTGACTGTTTTTTTATACACTTAGTATGACTAATATAGATATGTTTCGTTTCACATAAAAATTGAGTGAAAATATTCAGAAATTTATGCATATGGGTAAATATTTTTATATTCTATTAAAAGATCTCATTCATTCATTTCAATTAAGTAATAAAGAGAAAATAAGAAAGAGAAAAAAATACATTGGGTCCTAATTTTTTTTTTATATCGTAACGATAATTAAGTCTCACACAAAATTTAATTACAAATAAGTTGTCTATTGAAAAGTGTCGAGGACTAAAAATTTTTATCAAAAATTTAGTTATACTTTTCTCTGATAAATAATAGATAGATGTGATAAAAGAAGAAATTAATATAAGGTTAAATTGCTTCAAATTCACTAGATGGTTAAATGGATAATATATTAATATCAAACTATCAAAGTCATAATTAGGATTGGTTCAATGGTAAACAATTTGGATTACTTTTATGAGGTGCTCAAACTTCGTTTCTATGAATTATGACATTGTCAGTGTAAATATACTTCTGTAAAACATTTCTAGCTACATACTATGATCTAATTCGAATCAGAATAGTTCATACATATAGTTTTATGATAAAATTAGATGTCTGCAGCAAAAAGGTACTGACCTACACAGCCACCAGCAATGTATGGGTTCCCATGGAATCCTACTCTGCATTTGCATCTCCAACCTGAGTGCTCCATTTTTGAGGACGTCACATTAGTCTTAAGACATTCTGCATTAGTTGCTTCAATGTTGATCCAATTCAGAATCTCAAACTCCAGCACAGCATGTGCATAGTGACTCACATTCTTCTTGAGTTCACTCTCTTTCTGATTCACCATCCATGTTAATTCCTCTCTCCATTTTTTTGCTATCAGCGCATAGTCGTCGCACCCAGGAGCAATGCTTCCATTTCTTATATCTTCCATTGTCACCTCGTACTCTGATAGATGACTTGGTATTGAAGCAACACAACAGAACTTTCCATGGCAACCAAGATTAACCTTTTTTCCACTGGCAACCAATTTCTTGAGTCTTGTGAACTCTTTTGGACCGCAAACTGACACGCAGCCGGCGACTACTGAACGGTTAGAGTGCAAGAATCCAAGAATGTTGCAACCGAAAGCTACGAATGTGTTGCGCTTGTTGGAATACACAAAGGGGCTACCTCTCAAAGAAATACCTGCAGGATCTTCTATGGTTGGTTTGGGACGAGAGAGAGAAGAATCTCTGCCTCCATCGTGACACTTCCTATGGAAAACTGGATTCTTGACTTCAACGGTGCTAATGTTAACGTCAATGGCTGTCACTTCAAGGTTTATAAGCTTGAGGTATGGTGTGTGGTTACTCTTGCATTCTATTTGGAACCACTCCTCTGCATAGCATTTTGGATCCTTCATTCCAAATGGGTAAGGGATCTCAACATCTCCACACGTTAAATCACACCCAGGTTGTGCCATGATTGGGTCATGCAAAAATTGCAAATCCAATTTTCCACTTGCCAATAATAGATGCATGATGATGATTATATGAAATAGAAATCGAAGCATAACCATTGTAGTCATTAATGGTTTAATTTGATCCTTGTTGAGGAAGGTAGAGGAGTGATTATATCTTTGAGAAGAAGCACATATTATAATTTATATAAGCCTAATACAGCTTGCATTAATCACTCGTTTACTGAGGCGGCTTCTTTTATTCCATAGCAGTAACTAGGGACGAGAAGAAAACCCCAAAGAAGTTAAGAGTGATTAATAAAGAAATGTCGTAATCATCTATGCAAGTACCTCAAGTATAGGTAGAATTCAATTTTATCTGATCTAACATGAAGACAATTAACTTGTCACTATGTTTAATTATTTAATATATAGATACCTTTGTGACTATGCTGCCGCCTGAAGGTGTATATATATGTTAACTCAATTCCAGGTTGATGCAGCCAAAAAACATTATGCGGAAATTTATTTTACTTGGATCAGATTCAGCTGTAAATTTTCATTCATCTAAAGCAAAGGTTCCATATTCCAAAGTAAGAAGATTAAAGGACTCTGCCTATGATTGACAGTACATACAAACCTATAATGAGCAGTGTGACCAAAATTACATAAAATATAAAATTTGTCTTTTGGAGTTCATAACTCCAACCGTGTAATGAGAAGTGACCAAAATTACATATATATGACCCAAAAACCTAAGAAAACTTACCAATTATTGGATAAGAATATGCATAACCTCTGACTCCGAGGTGTGTGTTATGTTGCTTTGACATATATCAGAAATAGAATCTGCAACCTAAGGATGGTGATATTAAATTGTAGGATGCTCAATTTCTTGGCTTGTTTCCAGTGAGGTATTGTAAGTGCTTCTTTATAACTCTTTAGTTCAAGACTAGTTGTTAGCTGAGCTTGAAACAGTTTTGGTTTTAAAATTTCATTATTTGATCGCGTTATCATTGGGTGAGTAGGGTTGACAGAGATGCATGATAGCATATTGCTGCTCAGACTCAGCCATCGTTGAAGCATCACGGTTTGAACAAGAACTTGAAGGATAGGCAACTGAGGCAGCTCATTCATGATTGAGACATTTTTTTTGAGGAAGGAAAGCTAGTTTGGAGTAGACTCTTGGTCTTGTCGAAGAACACATGTCTGCTAATGATTGTTTTCCAAGCTGCAGTTAGACATCTATCACCTTTTGTACTGAATTCCATATCCAAGAAAAGCACACAATTCAGACCTATCATCAATTTTATGAGCATTGTGAGGCCTAATATAAGGAAAGTATAGGCATCTGAAAGCTCAACGCCTATTTGATTTGTCTATAAAGTTCAACGCATCAGAAAACATATGATGAGTAGCTCCTGAATTTGGATACCAATTCCGATCTCTAAGCACTGAAGGCATGGCAAAATCAGCTTCATTCTGCGTCAAGGCATTGGAATATGAGAGATTATCCCTAAGGTGGTGAGAAACTGAGGTTGTTTTTAGAGTGTGTGCTTCATAACCAGAGTCATACCAACACGAGCAAATCTGAGGATGCACCATTCTACCTCCTTGAGCAAATCTGGCTCCTCCTCTGCCACAATAAAAGCTACTTCCACCACGGATACCACCATGAATGTGGTAATGACTAATGAGATGTTTGATACATGAGCTTGAATAAAATTATCATGTTTCTTGCACTTTTTGAGTAGTTCTTCATGTGCCATGAGTAAGGCTTCAAGTTCTCCAATGGATACAAGTTTAGAGTAATGATTTAATAAACTAAGTGTATTCCTTAGGTAAGCCATTTAAGATTGCTTCAACATGAGAAGAAGAAAAAGACGAGGAAGAAAATGTTTGAGGGAAAAGAGTGAATTGATAAATTGATAATTTGCTTCCTCACAAATTATATATCGGCTGCTGACTAGGCTAACCAAATAAATAACTTTTTAACCTCGTAACAAACTCTCACATGGGTGCTTAACAGATTAACTAACACATCAACCAATCACATTCTCTTATATTCCTTACACGGCAAAATACTTGCAGGCTCCGTGATGGTTACTTTGGGATGAGAAGGAGAAGAATCTTTGCCTCCAAGGCGACACTTCCTATGGAAAATTGGATTCTTAACCTCAACCGTGCTTATGTTAACATCAATGGCTTTCACTTCAAGGTTTATAAGCTTGAGGTAAGGTTTATGGTCACTCTTGCATTCTATTTGGAACCATTCATCTGCATAGCATTTCAGATCATTCATTCCAAATGGGTAAGGGATCTCAACATCTCCACACATTGAATCGCATTCAGGTTGTGCCATGATTGGGTTGTGCAAAACTTACAAATCCAATTTTCCACATGCAAATAGTGGATGCATGATGATGATGATCCATGTTATCAAAATGATAATACGAAATACAAATCGCAGCATAACCATTGTATTCATTAATGGTTTAATTTGATCCTTGATGAGGAAGGTAAAGAAGTGATTATGTCTTTGAGAAGAAGCACATATTAAAATTTATATTAACCAATAGCTTGCATTAATCACTCGTTTAATGGGGTGGATTGTTTTGTCCTATAGCACTAACTAGGGACAAGAAGAAAACCCCAAAGAAGTTAAGATTGATCAATAAAAAATGTCGTAATCACTTATGCAAGTACCTCTAGACTCTAGTATAGGTAAAATTCAATTTTATCTGATCTAACAAGAAGACAATTAATTTGTCACTATGTTTAATTATTTAATATATACATATCGTGTGACTTTGCTGCTGCCGGAAGGTGTATATATATGTTAACAACTCAATTTCAGGTTGATTCAGCCAAAAAGCAACCAAAGAAAGAAGATTAAAAGACTGAGCCTATGACTGACAGTACATATATATAAACCTATCATGATCAGTGACCAAAGTTACACAAAAATACCATTATGACTTGTTCTACATATATATGACCGAAAATATTAAGAAAACATACCAATTATTTGGTAAGAATATCCATAACCTCTGGCTCTGATGTGAGTGTTAGGTTGCTTGGACCTATATCAGAAGCAGAATCTGCAACCCAAGGATGGTGATATTCAATTGCAGGATGCTCAATTTCTTCATGATGATTTTGTAGTGCATTATTAGACTTCCTCTCCAATTTCCAGATCTCATCCATTTCTCTTGTGACTTCTTTCATAGTTGGCCTTCTTTTCCCATTTAGCTCAAGGCATCTGTATGCAAGATTCGCAACTGCAATGATATGTTCTTTCTCTGCTTCTTTTGTCACCCTATCATCGATGATTTCAAACAAGCAATCTTCTTCCATGGAAAGAACAAAATATGAAGCCAGACTTTTCTCTTCGTCAGATCTTGAGTAGGATAACGGCTTTTGTCCTGTCAAAAGTTCAAGAAGAACTACTCCAAAACTGTAACATCACTATTTTCTGTCAATTGGCTAGTATGGAAATATTCAGGATCTAAATATCCAAAAGTTCCTTGAACTACAGTGGTGAGATGAGTATCTTCGATAGAGATCATTCTAGAAGCTCCAAAATCTGCTATTCTTGCTCTATACTTCCCATCCAACAAAATATTTGTTGACTTTACATCTCTGTGATAAATTGGTTGAGAAGCAGCTGAATGTAAGTAAAACAAATCTCCTGCAATCTCAGATGCAATTCTCAAACGCATATCCCATGTCATTGCAAGTCCTCATTTTGGTCATGCAAATATTCATAAAGATTGCCATTGGGAATGAACTCATAAACAAGCAAAGGAATTTCTTTCTCCAAACAACATCCTAACAACTTGACTACGTTTCTATGGTTTTTTTCTGAAACAAGAAGAGCTCAACACAAACGTGGAGCATTTGGTACATAAACAAGCAAAAACAAACTATAGACAACAATAAAATAATACCTATTGTTACCACCTAGAAAGCTCAACAAATACGCATCCCCATGTCATCTCCGGCATTGCCATCAACAACAAAAGGGATCCTCGCACCTCCACTCCTTATAATTAAGTATAGTCATGTTGATAACGTCACCAGCACATTTTCCTATATTCTGAAACAATTTCCGATTCCTTTCCAACTAGACGTTCCAAATAACCGCAAAGAAGCTTATGAACTACTTCTTGCTTTCCTCCTTCCTAGTTGTGACACCTGTCCAGCTTTCAAAGTGTTTCTTTAAAGTACGCGCCTACGCGGAACAGACCATTTTATGCCAAAATCGGATAATCAAGTGCACCACACCTGCCAAGTAAATTGACAATCAAGAAACAAGTGGCAGACATTTTCAACATCCTTATTACATAAAACACACACATTATCACCCTGGTTAACAATTCCAAGTCAACACAGTCTTTCTTTAGTATTCACTCTGCCTACTAAAGCAAACCATATAAATAGCTCAACCCTTGGAGGGACTAAACCTTTCCAGATAGTCTTGGTAAAGCTATAGCTTGTTACGTCCTCCGGACTACGTTTCTATGGTTAATTTGTGAAAGAATGACAAATTCAATTGTGAATTCTTCAACCTTCCCTTGGACCCTAAACTTTTTGACTGCAACAATTTTTCCAGCTACTAGCATACCCTTATAGACTGTACCTTGTCCTCCCTTTCCAAGTACTCTGGTCATGCTGAAGTTATCAGTGGCCTTCTCTAACTCCTTTAAGGTAAAGTGTTTAACTTTGTCAACATTAACTTCGCCGGAAGATATCCTTTGTTCTAACAACAAACCTCCATTCCTTTTGAAGTTCTTTTCTTTGCGGTTCTTTACTATTCTTTTCTTTACAACTTTATATACCCGCCATGAACCGAGAAGTAAAATTATTGATCCAACACTCGAGAAAACACCTAACAGATTTTTAATTATTAATTCAATTTTTTTAGTTTAATTTTTTTAATCTAGTAATCTAATGTATTTTATCTTATATTTTTAAATATTAATGATTAATTGATGGTCAAAACCAATAAATTCTGATGGCTTTTATAATTCTTCATTTGGTAAAATGATTTTAAAATAAATCCAATAGTCAACAGTTAATGTAAAATACAATAATTTGCTCTTAGTCTTAGCTGAGAAAGGAACTATCATACCGTCATTGAGCCTGCAGCCTTGTGGAATGTAGGGATTGCCAGAGGAGTAGTCGTGGCAGTAACATCTCCGACCGGATGAGTTCTTGGAATATGATGTAACATTGCTGCCCCTTACAGTTGCTAGGAAGCCTTACGGACGACTCCATCCCTATAGATTTGCCTGCATTCTATTTGGAACCACTGGTCTGCATAGCATTTGATTTCCTTCATTCCAAATGGAAAAGAGATATCAACCAGCTTGTGCTATCGGAGCAATTTCGTATTGTGCAAATGCCAGTGTATGTAGAATAGTGCATGTTATTAACATGACATGATGATCAAACGCGAATTGAAGATCCATTGTTGTGGCTTAAAGGTTGGTATGATGAGTTTCATTAGTTTTGGACTATGGATTGGAGGATATTTATAAGGTGAATTTTAACATGCATGTGATTTCGTGGCTACAATGATTATGAAGTATGTTAAAGTTAAGATAATAATATATATTTTTTATGTTTTTATAATATATTTTTTAATATTATTTTTTTTTAAAAATGGTTAATATATATTGGCTGAAAACAATAATTTACTAATTAAACTCATTTTTTTATTATTTCTTTTTTAAAAGAAAAAGTAGAGACAAGAGTGCAATCAGTGAAAGGCTTTAATAATTTGATATTGCCTTTTTGAAAGGCTTATACACACACCCCTTTGTGACTATGCTGCCGCCGGAAGGTGTATATACGTGTTAACAACTCAATTTCAGATTGATTCAGCCAACAAGTATTAAGATGAAATTTATTTTACTTGAATCGGATATGACTACATTTTTTCATCTAAAGCAAAGGTTCCATATCTCCAATCAGATATGACTACAATTAGTCTTTTGGAGTTCATATCTCCAATCCAATCATTATGTCTTATGTTACATATATATGACCTAAAATCATAAGAAATATTAAAACTTACAAATTATTCGGTAAGAATATGCATAGCTTCTGACTCTGAGGTGAGTGTTACGTTGCTTGGACTTATATCAGGAGCAGAATTTGCAACCCAAGCATGGTGATATTCAATTGCAGGATGCTCAATTTCTTCATGACGATGTTGCTGTGCATTATTAAACTTCCTCTCCAATTTCCAGATCTCATCCAATTCTCTTGTGACTTCTTTCATAGTTGGCCTTCTTTTCCCATTGAGCTCTAAGCATCTATATGCAAGATTCGCAACAGCAATTATGTGTTCTTTGTCTCCTTCTTTTGTCACCCTATCATCAATAATGTCAAACAAGCGATCTTCCTCAACAGAAAGAACGAAATACGAAGCCAAACTTTTTGCTTCGTTGGGTCTTAAGGAGGATAATGGCTTTTGTCCTGTCAAAAGTTCAAGAAGAACTACTCCAAAACTGTAAACATCACTCTTTTCTGTCAATTGACTAGTATGAAAGTATTCAGGATCCAGATATCCAAAAGTCCCTTGAACTACTGTGGTGAGGTGAGTATCTTCGATGGAGATCATTCTTGAAGCTCCAAAGTCAGCTACTTTTGCTCTGTACTTTCCATCCAACAAAATATTTGTTGACTTCACATCTCTGTGATAAATTGGTTGAGAAGCAGCAGAGTGTAAGTAAAACAAAGCTCCTGCAATCTCAGATGCAATTCTCAAACGCATATCCCATGTCATTGGCAAGTCCTCATTTTGGCCATGCAAATATTCATAAAGATTGCCATTAGGAATGAACTCATAAACAAGCAAAGGAATTTCTTTCTCCAAACAACATCCTAACAACTTAACCACATTTCTATGGTTAATTTGTGAAAGAATGACGAATTCGTTAATGAATTCTTCAACATTTCCGTGGACTCTAAATTTTTTGACTGCAACAATTTTTCCATCTACAAGCATTCCTTTGTAGACGGTGCCTTGTCCTCCCTTACCGAGAACTCTGTTCATGTTGAAGTTATCAGTGGCCTTCTCTAACTCCTTTAAGGTAAAGTGTTTAACTTTGTCAACATTAACTTCGCCAGAAGACATCCTTTTTTCTAGCAGCAAACCTCCATTCTTTTTGAAGTTTTTTTCTATGCGGTTCTGTACTATTCTTCTCCTTACAACTTTATAAACCCGCCATGAGCCAAGGAGAAAAATGATAGATCCAACACTCGAGAAAACACCTATCAAATTTGGCACATTATTCTATGAGATGTTACTTTGTCTTACATGCACCAATATCATTATTTTGTCAACATATACATGGATACAACCTGTGGATTCCTTGATTACTACTATAAGTGCAAGTTCCGGGTGAATAAAAAGAACAGGTCAAGTTAAGTGAGAGCATAGCAGCGGTTAACAAAATGAAAAGAATATATTTAACAGTAAAATACTAAAATTACACATCAATGGCTTTTTATGAATCAAGTTCAACTAAATTAAATAATAAAATTTGGAGTAATTAGGGATGTCAATGGGGCAGGGCAGGGGCGGGGGATGCCTCCCTGCTCCCCATCTCCGCCCTCAGATTTACTCCTCATCCCCGCCCCATTTCCCGCTGTGGGGGAAAATTGCTCCCCATCCCCATTCCCCACGGAGCCCCATTCCCAGCGGGGACCCCATTCCCTATCTACATAATAGTTCTAACTAATTATTAATTTCCATATGAATAGAGCTACAAGTATCTATCTTATACAAAAACTGCAAGATTTTATACAAAAAGTCTAAATAACACGATGGTGACTTCTTTCGAAATAACGCAATGAGAAGACGTAACGACAAGCCAAAGAAAAAAGCAGTGGACGAGGTGGAAGACGCGACAACAAAGAGGAGAATGGACACGACGGCAGAGTTACGAAAAGGAACGCCGCAAATAGAAATTACGACGCGGTAAGGGTAACGGCATGGTGAGGTGTGACGATGCGGTGAGAAGGGTGACGAGGGGGTGGCTGCAGAGAGGTTGGATGGAGTATGGACAACCTTAGGGATCTCTGAATTGAAGAGAGGTTATGTAAATAAAGATTAGGAGTTTTGGGTTTCTATATATATGTGTGTGAGAAATGACTAAAAAACATATATGAGAAATAAACTATTAAGGATAATTCAAGGAATTCATAAAATTCGGGGAATAGCGGGGACGGGGCGGGGATCCCCGCTCGGGTCCCCGCACTTGCTTCGGGGGAATTTTGTCCCTCATCCCTAT
The DNA here is from genome assembly GCF_059453495.1 of Arachis ipaensis. NCBI lineage: Eukaryota > Viridiplantae > Streptophyta > Magnoliopsida > Fabales > Fabaceae > Arachis > Arachis ipaensis. The sequence continues at coordinate 11,773,299 of NC_142439.1, read as the reverse complement.
CCCCGCGGGAAAAATTTTCCACAATCGGATCCCCATTCGGGACAGTCCCCGCAGGAATCCCCGCGTCTCGGGGAATTTTGCCATCCCTAGGAGTAATACTATCTATAAGTGATTTTTGTTGATATTAGACTAATTTAATTAAATTTATTTAATAAAAAAATTAAATGTGTTGTATTATTCTATATTTAAATGATTAAATCTTATATTAATGGTAACAATATGACTATCTTTTATCACAACATAAAATTTCTAATTTTAGTTATACGTACAAACTGAGAAAATGTTAGTTTGGAAACATTTTTAAATTATTTTTTGTACAAACATATTCTCTTTTTTTTTTTACAAACATATTCTCTTTTTTTTTTTAATCCTCGCTTCTTCAACTAAAAAAAAAATTGTTATTTATTTAGAGCCAAAGATATAGTATATTCTTTTAAAAAAAACCTAGAATACAATCAATATATAATCAATAATCTCTTTTGGACTTTTCCTCCATCACAAAAAAGAGGTAAAAGCATGCATATTTAATTATTTGATTTTTTTTTTCCTTCTTGAGTTAACTATATGTTTGGTTACAAAGGACAATGACCACTAATGGCTATATTAACAGAAAGAGAAAATGTAGGGCAGTAGATTTTGTGGTTTTTAATCATCAATTAGTCATCAATGATATTTTTAATGGTTTGAAATTGTATCTAATGGTATAGGATCATTCAATTTTCCTTTGATGGTTAAGTACTGGTCAGAATTTAACAAAATTACTGGCTCCTAACACTCCTCTTTTAGTATATTAGACTATTAGTTATTGATCCAGCCAATTTTGACCCTTTTTATATTAATATAATGCAGCCAATTTTGACCCTTTTTATATATGACGTAGTACAATTATTTTATGCGCATATTAAAAATTAGTTATTAATTAATTAATTATATAAAATATATATTAAAAATAAATTAAATAAATATAGATCTATCAAGATAAATTTGGTGATAAATTTTTTGTTTAATTATTCTGTGGGTTCTTATAATTTTACTAAATTTTTAATTAGATTTTTATATATATTTTTTTAATTAGATCTCTATATTATATCAGATTTTGTAACTAAGTTTTTACTATGACAAAAATATTAAAATTAATAGAATATTTTGTTAAACTATATAGAACATTTAGTCAAATGTTAGGTATATTCGTTTTAATTAAGAAAATATTCTGTTAATTCTAATATTTTTGTCACTGAAAAACTTAATTACGAAATCTGATATGATACAGGGACTCAATCAAAAAGAAAAAAAATAAAGATCTAATTAAAAATTAACAAAAAAATTAAATCTAAATTTTTTATGTATAAATAGTATTTTGTATATCATTCATATATATATATATAAACACTGACTTGATAATATATTGTTTATCTTCAGTGTTTATAGTAGGTACCTACTATATTATATGAATATCTTCAATGCGTACCTATTATAGCCCATTTTGACCGGTTTTTGTTTCCTTCGCCGTTGTCACCATAATCTGAAACGTAAATTATGATGTTAAGTTTATTTACTAAGCGAAAATTAGACTTATGGACGCTTGATAAAGGAGAATCACAGAAAACTTTGATTTTTTTCTTCTGATCCAAATTTTTTTACAATTTTGATGATTTCCTCTTGCCTATATTCTAATCACTAGTAAAATACTGAGATAGCTACTCACGTGAAAATATCTTCAAAGAAAATAATAATCGAGAATCGTTATCGTCTTTGAAGACGTGAGTGCGTGAGAAATTAAAGAAAGAATACCGTTGGCGTAGCTGCAGCCTCCTTCAATGTAGGGATTGCCGTAAGAGTCTTCGAGGCAGTAACATCTCCGACCTGAGTGATTGTTCTTTGCAGATGTAATGTTAGTGTTGACGCAGTGACCTGAGCGAGGGAGTGTTATGGATGAGTTATGAATCTCCCATTCAAGCACCACCGCAACTTTCTTCAAACTCCGAAGATCTGTCATCGAATTCCAACGGTAATAGGCGTAGCTGCTATCATAGCGCATGTAGTCAGGAACACGAAAGTAATGCACAATCAACGCATAGCTACTGCACTCATCATCATCACTAGCACGATTGTTGTTGTTACTCCCGAAACTCTCCGTTGTGACGTTAAATTCCGAGAGATACAAAGGCAAGGAGGTCACACAGCAGTATTTGCCGTTGCAATTTTGGATTTCAATGTTCTCCTCAACGTCCTTCTTGTCGTCGCAAATTGACACGCAGCCGCTAACTTGCGTGCCGTTGGACACCAAGAAAGAGATTTCATTGCAGCCAGCTGACACAAACATGTTGTTTTCCTGCGAATACACGAAGGGGCTTCCTCTCAGGTCAACCACTTCTTGCTCAGTATTCGTAGCGTTGTGTTGGGGTTTGCAGTTCCAACGGTGAATTGGATGCATGATTTCAATCGTGCCTTCTGATACATCAATTGATGAGACCTCCAGCCCTATAGATTTCAGGTAAGGTGTATCGTGCCTACACTCTATTTGGAACCAGTGGTCTGCATAGCAATAATTGGGTTCGTTCATACCAAATGGGAAAGGGATTTCAACATTTCCACATGTGGAATTGCAGCCAAATGGTGCTATACGAGTATTTTCGTCCTGTGCAAATGCCAGATTATGTATACAACACAGGATTAACATGACATAAAAAAGTTCAAGAACCATTGTTATTGTAGCTTAAAGGTGGGTTGTCAGTTGCTGAATTTCATTCATCTTGGACTATTTATGGAGGCTATTTAATATTATAACTATAATTATTCTATGTATACATCAACACTTATGACTTAACTATTTATATAAAATAAAAAACACATTAAAAAAAATCATATATTATATATATATATATATATATATATATGCATGCGTAGCAATTTTTCTTTCTTTAACCCAAGCAGTAGCCGGAGGAGTTTCGTGGAAGTTAGCCTAATTTTTTTTTTATTATACATATATTACCTGTTAATCTACATCCACTAATTTCAAATAATATCCGTTTTTTTTTTTAATACGGATGCAAATTTTAGCAATGGAGGAAGACTTGGGTGACTTTGACCCGTGGAGATTGGAGTCCACTCTGCACCTTACTGCTGCTTGCATTGCTAGCCAAAAATCTACCAAGAGACTCGCATATTAATTTTGAAGCTCTTCTATTTTTCTCCATGTAGAAAAAAATTGTACGTCCACATAATTATTATTATTATTACAGTCACCCATTGTTTAAGAATATAATTTTTATACAATTTATCAGTTTGAAATACTTTTTATCTCTTGAATTAGTTTTTGAATTATTGGAGTTAAATTTAGTCTATTTTATAATAATAACAATAATAATAATGTGAATATAAAAGAAATTTAATATATATTTTCTTTTCTAAAATACTCATCACTATTATATATAATTCATAAAAAGGTGACAGTAGTTTTATTGTTAAGATATAGTGGCCACCCATGACCCACCCAAGATAAATAACAAGTTAATTATTAGAGTAAAGTATCGTTTTTGTCCTTAACGTTTGGGGTAAGTCCTAAAATTATCCCTAACGTTTCAATCGTCCTATTTAAGTCCCTAACATTTCAAAATTGACTTAATGTTATTCTGCCGTTAGGAATCCGTTAACATAGTTGACAGCGGGACAAAATTGAGTCGATTTTAAAACGTTAGGGACTTAAATAGGACAAAAATGTACTGGGGACAAAAATGATACATAGAAATAAATTTTAATTTTATCCTTCAATAATATTAATTTTTAACTATACATAGTATTCAATTATTTTTTAATTACATCTAAGTAAATTACACTTGATCATATTACTTTCATTTTAAATAAATTAATTTTTTTTATAATTTTACTCTTAAACATTTTTAGTTATCATGAAATGTTTGTAAAATGACTAGTATATAAATTTGTAGAAAAGAGAAAAATAATATATATACAATAAAATATAAATTATACTTTTTGTCTCTAATGTATCAAAATTCTTTAAAATTATAAAAAAATTAATTTATTTAAAATAAAAGTAATGTGATTAAGTGTAATTTATTTAGATGTAATTAAAAAATAATTGAATACTATGTACAGTAAAAAATTAATATTATTGAAAGATAAAATTAAATTAAAATTTATTTTTATGTATCGTTTTCGTCCTATTTAAGTCCCCCCTAACGTTTCAAAATCGTCTCAATTTTGTCTCGCCGTCAATTCTGTTAACGGATCCCTAATGGTAGGACAACATTGAGTCAATTTTGAAATGTTAGGGACAACTTTGAGACTTACCCCAAACGTTGGAGACAAAAACGATACTTTACTCTAATTATTATATTCATTTTATATACCCCAGATTAGCTGTATAGTGTATATGATAAATAGTTTATTTATTTGTTTTATGTAATTTTCAAAATTTTTTGGGAAATATTCTACAGGACCGTTAAGAAGATTTAATTATTAAAAATGACTTTTAATACCAAAATTAGTAAGAAGGACTAAATCTTTTTATAATATTTAAGAAAAAGAATCAAATTTTTTTATAAAGAGATAATTATATCTTTAATTATTTTTTATAATCTTTAATATATGCTATTTGATTTTCAATGCTATATGCCTATATAGATATATATGAATATTTACTTGAGATTAATTAGTTAATTAATTTAAAAAAATTACTCTAAAAGATCGTTAGAAAAATTTAACTATTAAAATATTAATTCTTAACCATTTATTTATTTATTTTTTATAATTTTTTATATTAACAATTTTTATTTTTTCTAAAATTTAGTAATTTTTATTATTTATTTATTTTTTACTTTTATGATCTTTTATCTTTTTTTTTTCTGTTAGCTAAAGATCACAAAAACAAAAAAATAAATAAAAATAAATAATTAATTAATAAAAAATAATCAAATAATAAATGTCTATCATTCAATTATTAACAAGAGTATGAATAAATATTTAAATATCTTAATATTTTTTTATTAATTTTATCCGAAATTATTTCATGTATACGCTATTGTTGTACAGAGTGCACCTGTATATAAACATGCTTAATATGTGCAAGATTCACCTGAAACAAAAATTGGAGCACTACTGCCTCTAAGATTACATTGTTTAAATGGCTCTTAGATGGCTTGTTCACTCAGCTTGCCATGTTTTGGGGTACTACTCTATTGACAAAACTGCTAAGAAGGATTGACCCAACAAGAGTATCCTACTATTTGATCAGAGTTTCAAATGCCTCTTCATTATCCACGCTACACCAAAGAGGACTATAAAATCATGGAGGAGTGGAAGGTGAATTTGCTTCTTCAGTAGGGTGGACTAAGCTTTAAGGGCACCCTTCATGACAAGAGGGTTTTTTATAAAAAGATTTATCTCCTTATTATAAAAAGATTTGGTTCGTCTTCTTAAACTTAAATATTATAAAAAGATTTGGTCCTTCTTACTAATTTTGGTATTAAAGATCTTTTTTAATAATTAAATCTTCTTAACGGTCGTTGAGAATAATTTTCCCAAACTTTTTATCATACAAACAAGGAATTTTCTATTTAGGTCTTTTTCTTTTTCCTTTTTTTTTTTGGGTCAAGAGAAAAATTTATTTTTAGAAGAAACAAATTATAATAACAAAACATTAAAGATTTCATTTCAACATCTCCACATGTAGAATTGCGTCAAATTGTGCTATGAAAGCATTTTGGTATTGTGCAAATGCTAACAGAGCACGGTATTAACATGACATGAAACGCAAATTCAAGAACCATTAGCGGCTAGGTAAATATACAGTAGCCACGCAGTGGGAGGATCGCAGTTGCGTGGAAGTTGGTCCCTTGACAATGAAGATTTGCAAATATTAATAATAATTCAATTAATACATAAAATTATGCGCAAAATTTAGCTTCAATTCGTGCTGGTGGCTAGCTGCGAAATTTCTACTACGAATAGACTTATATTTAGATAGAATAGCTAGCTAGAGTATAAAAAAATAAATGAACTGGGTAATGACACGCAACACTATTATCACAATGATGCTGCTACTACTAGTCAATGTATAACAAAGTCATATTTTGAAGGGAAAAAGATAAATAGGTTCCTGACTTTTTAAACTTTTGACAAATACATTTTTGACAAAATTTAAATACAAAAAAATCCCTGACTTTAACAAATGGAGGACAATTTAGTCCTTCCGTCTATTTGCCTCTTATACACCAAACAGAACTGGCTGACGTGGCTGAAACGGTGTTGAGGTGTCTGTTACGATGCCACGCTGGAAGGGGAATAAAGTTCGAAGGACAAATAAGTCCTTGACGTCATTTTACAAATAAAGTTTGAAGGACAAATAGGTCCTTGAGAATTTTTTTTTCATTATACTTCTATTATGCTTTTATTATGGGAATTTAGTTTATGTAGGCTAAAAGTTGGTTTTTTTATAAAAAAAAATTATTTCTTATAGGTCGAATTGATTATTTATTTTATATGGGCGTCTATCCAAAAATAGATTAGCACTATGGCTTTCAATTTAAATGGTTTCAATTTCAACCGATCTGTAGAATATAGTCAAGGTCGTGTAATTAACACCTGGGCTGATATTCTTAATATCAATCCCGGTATCATATAAAAAAATTGAATAATACTTTTAGCATTTTCAAGAAGTAATTGATTAAATAGTTGAAATAGTTGTAATTTCATTCACTATCTTAACTGAAAAAAATCATAAGACTGAATTACATGGGAGGCTTGCGCCCATAAGAAATCGCGGAGCCACCCATTAATGGTAATGGAACTCTGCGCAAAGTTTTCTTAATATTTACATTTACAACATTAATAGACTCTAATCAAATAATATTCAAATTAGATCTATATTATAATGTAAAAAAAAATATTTATGTTATAGATTGAATGAACTGCTTGTATTTTAAAATCTAATTAACTTGTTGTATTCTGCAATTTAAATTATTTGTATTAAAATTACAGAATTTGGGCTTGTTCTATTTCTACTTTTTTTCTTAAATTGCATTAGTTCAGTTTTAGTGCATTTGTGTATTATATTAGAATTTGTTAAATTGCATTAGTTTAGTTTTCATCGTACCAGTGGCATTAGTTAGCATCAGTTCATTTATGCATCAAGTTAGCATTAGTTCATTTGTGCATCATTCATGTATTAAGTTAGCAAAAGATTTATAAAATCAAACTACTTTTACAAAAAAGTCGTAAGTTGACAAAAGTTTCTGACTAAGAAGACCAAGATATCTGCAGATAAAAAATTAAATAATAAGATTTTTAGTTATTATTTTTATATGAAAAAAGTCTAATTTTTTATTAATAATTAATTTTAACATTCGTTATCTAAAATTTAAAATAATTTAATGTGTATACTTTTACATTTAAAATATTTTAATTGTAAAAAAATAGCGAATGACATATTTTGATTTGTCAAATTACTAATATAAAATATAATTATATATAGAGTAAAAATAGTAGAGAGAAATATAAAAATGGAGAGAGGTAGAAAAGAGAATTTAGGAAAGGAGTTTATTAATTTTGAAAAAAAAAATTCTCAAGGACCTATTTGTCCTTCGAACTTTATTTGTAAAATGACGTCAAGGACTTATTTGTCCTTCGAACTTTATTTCCCTTCCAACGTGGCACTGTAACGGACACCTGGACACCGTTTCAGCCACGTCAGCCAGTTCCGTTTGGTGTATGAGAGGCAAATAGACGGAAGGACTAAATTGTCCTCCGTTTGTTAAAGTCGGTGACTTTTTTGTATTTAAATTTTGTCAAGGATGTATTTGTCAAAAGTTTAAAAAGTCAGAACCTATCTGTGTTTTTCCCTATTTTTAAATTACCACATGAAAGTATTCATTTCTTTGCTTAAATTTGGGTCAAGTCAATGAAATGCAATAAAAAAAAAGCGCATTCTATATTGAGCGAGTCCTTAACTAATATATATTATAGATAACTTATTTTGTGTTAAGTTACTCAACAAATCTTGTTCCTCTTTATTATAGTTATGTGCCATGGTTTTGTATACAAATATTAATGATTTTTCTGACACTCAAAAAGTTAGAAGGCTATTGGAGTATATATGCATGTCTCCACCCTAGAACTATTTAAATTTAGATACAACAAAACAAATTGAGAAAACAAACCAATTATTTGAAGAAAATAGGCATTATTATCTCTTACTTTGAAGTGGGTATTGTGTTGCTTAGAGTTGAATTTGAACCTATATCAGAAACAGAAGATGCAGCCCAAGATTGATATTCTTCAATTCCAGCAAACTCTGTTTCTTCAATGTTTTGTTGTGTGCTAGGCTTCATTTCCAATTTCAAGATCCTATATAGTTCACTTGCCACTTCTTTCATACTAGGTCTTTTTTTCCCATTTAACTCCAAGCACCTATATGCAAGATTAGCAACTGCAATTATATGCTCCTTTTCCCCCTCTTTTGTCACCCTTTCGTCAATGATATCAAATACACGATTTTCCTCCATAGAACAAACAAAATAATGAGACAAATTTTTGGCTTCTTCCGTTCTCGATGATGATATTGGTTTTTGTCCGGTTAGAAGCTCGACAAGAACTACTCCGAAACTATACACATCACTTTTCTCTGTTAATTGACTTGTATGAAAGTATTCGGGATCTAAATAGCCAAAGGTTCCTTGAACTGCGGTTGTGAGGTGAGTATCTTCAAGAGAAATCATTTTAGATGCTCCAAAATCAGCTACTTTTGCTCTGTACTTTCCATCCAACAAAATATTTGTTGATTTCACATCTCTATGATAAATGGGTTGAGAAGCAGCAGAGTGTAAGTAAAATATAGCTTCTGCAACTTCAGTGGCAATTCTCAAACGCATTTCCCATGTCATTGGTAAGTCTTCATTTTGGTCATGCAAATATTGGAAAAGATTACCATTAGGAATGAATTCATAAACAAGCAGAGGAATTTCTGTCTCCAAACAACACCCTAACAACTTAACCACATTTCTATGGTTAATTTGTGAAAGAATGACGAATTCGTTGATGAATTCTTCAACATTTCCCTCAACTTTGAACTTTTTAACTGCTACAATTTGGCCATCAACAAGCATGCCCTTGTAGACAGTACCTTGGCCTCCTTTTCCAAGTACTCTGTTAACATTAAAGCTGTCTGTGGCTTTCTCCAAATCCTTCAGGCTCAAGTGTTTAACTTTTTCAACACTAACTTCACCCGTGGACAATCTCTGTTGTAGCAACAATCCTCCATTTTGTTTGAAGTTTTTTTCTTTGCGTTTCTTTGCTACTCTTTTTCTTACAACTTTATGCAACCACCACGAACGAAGGAGTAATATGATGGATCCTACGACGCTTGCCAAAATTGTTGCTACACATTTGGCACATCAAAAATAGAAAGAGATGTTACTTTTAACGGTAATATTTGCTAACTAAAAAAATTGGTGAATTCTACCCAACCCCTTCTAAAATAACATGTAAGTTACCCTTCATGATGTGTCACATTTTAATTGGTCATTACTTAACTATAGTTGGATTATTTTGTAATTTATTATTTGAGATGGGTAATTGTATAATTTCTTAAAATATTAAAATTCTATCCCATTAATTGAAGCACGTTCTCACGCAATCTCTTTCTACAGTGCATCATTTCTTAACGAGTCGTTGAATTTCCATGGCTTGTAACTTCTTCGTTCTTCCCAGTATAGTCAGCACCGACTTCGAATATAGTCAGCACCGACTTCATTGCTATCTCATGTCCTCTCACTCAATCTCTTTTTTTTTTTTACCATGGATCATTCCTTACCAATATAATTAATGGTTAGTTTGGTTATTAAATTTTTTTCATTAAAAATAATATATGGAATATATATTCATATGTAAAATATAATATAATATAATAAAATAAATCTATTAAGAGTACTTAAAAGTATAATTAAAATCAGGAATATACAAATATAATAATAAAATGTGTACTCTAAACAAGTAAACATATCTTTTATCATACATAAATTATTTAAAAAAAATATAAATTGTTAAAATTAATAACACAAATTTAAAATGATAAAATTCAACTTTCTTACAAGTAATTTTTATAGTATTTTTATTCTTTTAATTTTTAATTTATTAATATTTTATTATTTAATTAATGATTAAATAAATTATTTTCATGAGAAATATTTTTTGTATAATCTTAAAGAAGAGACCAATATACCAATTTAAAAATTAATGTAAAAATAATATTTTAAATAAAAAATAGTTAATATTAAAATTTTTAAATATAAAAGCAAATTATATAGATATTCAGGATATAAATATAAAATACATGTTTAAAATAAATAAAGGAGACAAAAATAATTATTTATTTCTCATAAGTACTTCTATTTTATCTGTTATATTTATTTTATGCATATATTTTATATTTATCTTTTAAATATTTATACAAATTATTTTTATATTTAAAAATTTTAATATTAAATATTTTTTATTTAAAATTTTATTTTTACTTTATTTTTTAAACTAATATATTGGTCTCTTCTATAAGATAATACAAAACATAATTTTTTATAAAAATAATTTGTTTAATCATTAATTAAATAATAAAGTACTAATAAATTGTAAATTAAAAGAATAAAAATATTATAACAAATACAGTAAAAAATTGGATTTTATTATTTTAAATTTGTATTATTAATTTTAATAATATATTTATTTTTTAAATAATTTATGTATGATAAAAAATATGTTTACTTGTTTAGAGTACAAATTTTATTATTATATTTATATATTCATGATTTTAATTATACTTTTAAGTATTTTAAATAGATTTATTTTATTATATTATATTTTAAATATGAATATATATTCCATCTTGTAATTAAATAAATATATATTTTTTTAATGAAAAAATTTAATAACCGAACTAACCATTAATGATGTTGATGTTGGTAAAGAGTGATTCATGGCAAAAAAAAAAAAAAAAAAGGGGGGGGGATTGAGTGAGAGGACAAGAGATAGCAATGAAGTCCGCGTTGGCTATACTGGGAAGAAGAGCCATAGGAATTCAACGACCCGTTAAGAAATGATGCACTGTAGAAAGAGATTGCGTGAGAACGTGCTTCAATTAATGGGATAAAATTTTAATATTTTAAGAAATTATACAATTACTCATCTCAAATAATAAATTACAAAATAACCCAACTATAGTTAAGTAATGACCAATTAAAATGTGACACATCATGAAGGATAACTTACATGTTATTTTAGAGGGGGTTGGGTAGAATTCACCAAAAAAATTTAGTTAAAATTAACACAAAATTTGTTTTATTTAATATTTATTAATTGATATAATAATTAATAAATATTAAATAAGACAAATTTTAGTTATTTTTTTTTATCTTTTTAACATTACTTTTACTTTAAATTGTCTATTACAAATGGAGTAATGTTATGTATACTAACGGACATTTTCTATCTTTATTATTAAAAGTAATTAATAAAAAAATAAAAATTTATCTTTCATACTATTAAAAAATGTACACCAGAAATATGAAAAAAAAAATACAAGTATATTTTTTATTGAGAAAATATGAAGAGCTAATGAAATATTTATACAATGTGTACAATGGAGGTTTAGGGAGTATTAGAGATATAATTATTAGTGTTATCTTTTCCCATCAGCTGAAGCTTTTGGGATGAGTAGTATCATGACATAGTATTAGTCTATTAGAGCTCTAGATCCAAAAAGTCCCTAGCATGACTCTTTTTTATTTTATAAATAATCGTTGTATATATCTATCTCAAAATATACATTAAAAATAAATAATTAAACAACATATATATTTATATATAGTAGATGATTTTTGGTATTCATATGTATAGTATTTTTGAAATAGAAAATATAAAAATTACACAAATATATTTATATTTATTATAATCATTTTATTTTTTTTAAAATATTTTTAGCAAATAACATTTTTGTATCTTTTGCTTTTAAAAAAACTTTCACCTTATTTTTACAAATAAAATATTATAATTTTTTAAGAACAATTTTGGAAAGTTCAAGACATTAACATCTTTATGAAAACTGAAGTTACAACTTACTACAATACCAAATTTATCATAAGAAAGGGTGAGAAAAAAATTAAAGAGAGACAAATTTAAAATAAAGTGTGTGTGAGAGAGAGAGAGTAAGGTGCACGGTACAGTGGAGAGAGAAAATAATGAAAAAATAAAGATTTTTTTTATAAATAGTTAGATATTTATTTAAAAAATATTATTTTATTTTTATTAAAATTTTAAGATAGGTTATATACTTTTTTTTTTCATTCTCTCCGGACAAAACCACCTTCATCATAGTAAAATTGGTCAAAAAATAAGTATATAAATAGTATGTATGTAAAAAAATTAATTAATATGAAACTTATTTGTAGATATGGTCTGTAAAACATAAAAATATAATTTAACAGTAAATTTTGCAAGAAAAATTACACCAAATAAAAGAAAAATTCAACAGTGTTAAAAAAATTAAATGACAAGTGTAGTATGGATTTACAGGAGTTCATACGTACCTAAACTTAAGTATACCGATCCGCGGTGATGAATAGTTTCACTTTCACCTAAACCAAATAACGATGATAAAGTTAAATGTTAGAAAATATAGATGCTAAATAGTTTTTTATTTTTATTAATAATATGCAGTGAATAATCTGGAATATTAGGAGATAATAATATTTTGGTGGAAAATTGAGAATTGAAAAGTATTGATTTAAATAAAAGATATAAAAATATTAATTATGTAACAATTTAACTATAAAATTGTTGATAATGTAATTAGGTTATATTAAAAAGTTTAGTTAACTAACAATTTGAAGATATCCCTTTAATAACTTCAATACAGCCTCCCGGAATGCAAGGATTGCCAACGAAACCGTCGTAGCAATTACATGTGCGACCTGAGTGACTCCGTTCCGAAGATGTGATATAACTGTTTTGGCAGTTATCAGGCAGTTCCAAACTTGAGTCCACAATCTCCCACGCAAGCACCGCGGTGAATTTTAAATTGGTTAAGTCTGCCAGCTCAGCACTCACCTTCTCCCAAACAGCTTCTTCTATAATCATCGCATAACTGCAGTCCGATTGGCTCCTATTCTTTCCTGCGAGCCTTTCAGAAGTAACGTTGAATTCTGAGAGGTACAAAGGCAACGAAGACTCACAGCAATATTTACCACTGCAATAATTGCCGGATATGCTGTGGAAGAAAATATCGTCGTTGCTGTCGCAAATCGATGCGCACGCGCCAACTTGGACGGCGTTTGAGAGTAGATATGTAACAAGGTTGCAGCCCATGGCCACGAATTTGTTTCTTTCTTGGGAGTACACAAAGGGGCTCCCTCTCAGGTGTATGTCTGGCTCAGAAATGACGAAATCGCGATGGCAGTTCAAAGTGAAGGTCGAGCTCCATATAGTAACCGTGCTGCGCAACGCATCGATGGAACTCACTTCCAGGTTTGTGGCTTTCAGGTGAGGGGTGAGAGTGGGAACGTTGTTCATGGATTTGGTCAAGCATTCTATTTCAAACCACTTACCCGCATAGCACGCGGGATCATTCATTCCAAACGGGTAAGGGATCTCAACTTCTCCACACATGGAATCACACTTCGGTGAGATTGTGATTTGTGCAGATTCCAGAGTATGTACGAAGCATAGAAATGTTAGTATGATATCAAACGCAAGTTGAAGAAACATTGCATGTGTTGTAGCAAAAGAATGCGTCCTGGAGTGATATTCCTCAGATCTTCTTGATGATGAGGGAGAATGCGCATTTCGTTTTCCTATAGTTTGGTGGATATTTATGTCACTTCGTTACGAGACATATAGACTATAGTCTATGGTATTTAATTTGCATGCCTGTCGCGTATAGAAAGAAGTTGTGATACAAATTTGTTAGGAATCCTTAGTTTTTCAACGCCTGTCTCATTACTCTCTCACTTTGCGTCTCTATTGCGGCGAAGTTTCTTGCATGGAAATTCAAACTCCCTAACCCTTTCTTCTTTTGTAATAAGGACTTGAGAATGAAGAAAAGTAAAATAAAAATGATAAATGAGAATGATTCAGACATTGAGTATGTATCGTTTTAATAATGGTTTATTGGTGTATTCTCATTTGAAAAATTATAATATGTTTGGAGAAATTAGTTAAAAAGTAATTTTAAAGTAATAGAATTTTGTAGTTATGAGGCAGATCCAAGCTGCTTCTTCCGCAATCACCGCAAAGCTACACTTATGACTCGTGCTCTTTTTGAGGCTTTGAGGTTGCCGTTCCAGTTAGTTATGTTGCATTGTATTTCGAAACCCTTCCCTGCATGGCATGTGGGATCATTCATTCCAAACGGGTAAGGGGTCGATACGGATCCGCACGTTGAATTACAGTGTGGTGAAATTGTGATTGGCGCTGCAGATTCCGCAGGAGTATGTATGAAACATATTAATATCATGATATGAAATGCAACTTGCAACAACATTATTGTGTTATTTACTTATTTCTCCTTCTCTTTCGCTTTCTGAGGCAGAGGTGCATTTAGTTTCTATCTTATCTTCGTCGATTTTTCTTATATTTGTTTCGTGCAACACCCGGTCTTTGAGGTTTTAGAAAACTGGTCAATGTTGCAAAAAGTTGTGTTACGGCGAATGGGTTTGGAAATGATTTGTTGTTGGATTATTATTGGTTATTATTTTCAACACGCTCGCTCACTTCAACCTTCAAAGTTTGAATTATCATTCCATTTATATACAAAGGAATACTTAGATGATGACATTTTTATATAAAAATTTAAATATCATTATAAATTTTTATATAGTTAATTAAATATACTTAGTTAATTATATCAATTCATCTAATAGTTTAAAATGCTATTTTTATATGAAAATGTTATTATAAAAATATTCACTTATATATAATAGGGCCCTCCAAATTTTTTTTTTTTGACAATCTCTAAATTTATTGATTGTGTCTAAGTTTCAGAGTGGGCCGAGTATGTTGAGTGGTCCACTTCTATATATGGTGCTATTGAGAAAATTTGGCTATTAATCTTATCCATATATGGTCCACTTTTATATATTTGAAAATTACGGTGAACAATAAAAAATATTTTACCAAAAAAAAAAAAAAATCGACTATTACACCAAATCCTGTGTCAATATGGCTAATTAATTATAAAACAACTATAATGAAGAATATATTATTTAACAACTTAATTCCAGGTTGATACAGCCAAAAGGCATTATGCGGAAATTTATTTTACATGAAAGAGATACAAATACAACTGAATAAATATACAACTGTAATTTTTTTTAGGAGCCAGTTTAATAAAAACACTAAAATTTTTTTTTTAAAGATGTTTATACATGTCATGTTATTATTGGACATCTTTATTAAATCGATTAATAATTTATTTTTTAATAAATCAGAATAAAATCGATATATTATAGCAACAATAATAAACACAAATATCTGTATTTTAATTATTAGACTCGGTTTAATCCAATCGAATTAAATAATCTAAACCGAATATCTTTAAATTTTTTTATAAAAAGATAAATTTATCTCTAACTTTTTATTTTGTGGACATTTAAATTCCTAAAAATTTAAAAATACAATTAGATCCCTAAAAAAATTGGGTTTATTGTTATTGTTATAAAAGAAAATCAGTTTTATTCTAAGTTATTAAGAAATTAAAAAATAACCGATTCATTAATACGTTCAATAATGCCCCACTTAAGCGTATTTACAAAAAGACCGAGTTGGTTCTTCCATCAAATACACAGAAATACAATTATCTTGAGTTCATATCTCCAACTAATAACTTATGTTACATAAATATGAACAGCAACTTAAGAAAATTTACCAATTACTGGGTAAGAATATGCATAACCTCTGACTCTGAGGTGTGTGTTATGTTGCTTGGACATATATCAGGAGCAGAATCTGCAAACCATGGATGGTGATATTCAATTGCGGGATGCTTAATTTCTTCATGATGATTTTGTTGTGCATTATTAGACTTCCTCTCCAATTTCCAGATTTCATCCAATTCTCTTGTGACTTCTTTCATAGTTGGCCTACTTTTCCCATTGAGCTCTAAGCATCTATATGCAAGATTCGCAACAGCAATTATGTGCTCTTTCTCCCCTTCTTTTATCACCCTATCATCGATTATGTCAAACATACGATCTTTCTCCATGAAAAGAACAAAATAGGAAGCCAAACTTTTCGCTTCGTTAGATCCTAAGAAGGATAACGGTTTTTGTCCTGTTAATAGTTCAAGAAGAACGACTCCAAAACTATAAACATCACTCTTTTCTGTCAATTGGCTAGTATGGAAGTATTCAGGATCCAAATATCCGAAAGTCCCTTGAACTACTGTGGTGATATGAGTATCTTCGATAGAGATCATTCTAGAAGCTCCAAAGTCAGCTACTTTTGCTCTGTACTTTCCATCCAACAAAATATTTGTTGACTTCACGTCTCTGTGATAGATTGGTTGAGAAGCAGCTGAATGTAAGTAAAACAAAGCTCCTGCAATCTCAGATGCAATTCTCAAACGCATATATCCCAAGTCATTGGCAAGTCCTCATTTTGGCCATGCAAATATTCATAAAGATTGCCATTAAGGTAAAGTGTTTAACTTTGTCAACATTAACTTCCCCGAAGATATCCTTTTTTAATTCTAGCAGGACACCTCCGTTCTTTCTGTAGTTTTTTCCCATGCGGTTCTTTACTATTCTTCTCCTTACAACTTCATAAACCGGCCATGAAACACAGAGTAGTAAAATGACAGATCCAACACTCGAGAAAACACCTAACAAATTTGGCACATTAGTATATAAGATATTACGTACTTTGTCCGACTCAACAAAAGAAAAAAAAGAAACAAGTTGCATGCGCCAGTAATTTTTACTCAATACTTAGCTAACAAAAATGTTTTTTTTTTTAATTTTAGATATTAAATACTAAATTTTAAATTATAAAGTTTAATAATACAAAATCAAATATTAATCTAAAATATTAAATAATGTTAATAAAAAATACTGACTCCAGCATTTCTCAAGTGAACATATACATGGATACTACCTGTGGATTCCTTGGTTATTAGTAGTATATTTAATTTATAAATTAATATATGTACAGGTGCGAATAAAAAGAATAGGTAAGTGACAGCCGCGGTAAACAAAATCAAAAGAATATATTTAAATGGTTAAATCTAATATTAATGATTAAAAATATTATATATACAAAAAAATAGTTACAAAATTAATCATTATGTATTATGTATATTTAATTTATATATACTCATTTATATAATTTTTCAACTAAATAATCGAGCAACAGATAATCAAACTTAGCATAGTAGAATAATTAAACCTGTTGTAATAGAATAATAATTTTTTTATAGTGGAAAATAAGAATTTTTTAAGAAATATCAAATGCATATTTTTATACAATGATTATTTGGTGGATACTATACAAAACATGATTGTAATAATAAATATGAGTATTTTTTATTACAACATAATATGTCTTATTTTAATTATACATATAACTAAGATCATGTTAGTTTGGAAACATTTTTAAATTTTTTTACTTAATTTCTCTTCTTTTTTTTTTTTGGTCATCTCTCGTTCAACTAATAAAATTATTATAGAAAAATAATACAAATAAAATTACAAAATTATAAAAAATTGTTATTTACTTAGAACATATATATTTAATTAGTGGATTTTTTTTTTCTTGAGTTAACTATTTGTTGGTTACAAAGTATATCAGTGACCACTAATGCCTATGTTAACTTATTAGTATACTAATAAGTTAGCCTTTAAATTTTAAAGACTAACTTATTAGTATATTAATTATTGATGTGGCCCAAATTCATTTTTTTATATTTTTTTTTTAATCAAAGGTAAGGTAATTTTATTTCCAAAACAAATAAAATCAACCGTCCATATTTAGACTAAGCAAAGGGCAGAATTTGATCTTAGTTAAGATAAGATTGTTAACATGTTACACGCTAAAACTAAAAAGTTATGAGTTTAATTTTTGAAATTAACAATTCTTTTTATAAATTGTAAAGTAGAAGTAGTTGTAGCATATATTATATGAAATTTAGATTTTTAAAAATAAAAAAAGTTGATAAAATAATAAAATAAATATTTAATTACAGTTAAATTTATAATTTTTTAAAATATTATTTTATTATTTTAATTAAGAATTATTAATTATTTATTTTATTATATTACCAACTTTTTTATTTTTAGAGAATCTCGATTCTATAATATCTTCAATAATATTAGGAGAAATAGTAAGGATTAGTATTTTTTTATTAATATTATTAGTTAATATTTTGAATTAATATCTTATTTTTATACAGTTAAAATTTTAAAATTATTAATATTTAAAGTTGGTCAAATATTAAAAAAATAATAAATTTTATTTATCATATATGATTGCTCTAATATTAATAAGTACCTACCTATGATAACTTTTTTTGACCCATCTTCTTCGTGGTATCCATCTGAAACGTAAATGATGAAGTTAAATACATCAATAAAAAATATAACTACTAAAATTTATTATTAATCTAAAATATAGGTTAGAATACAAAATATATATTAAAATAATTAAATATATATAAATACATAAAAAAAAATATAAATAGACCATTTAAATCAGTCAATTTTTTAAATAATTTCAATTAATAAATATTAATTTTATTTTTTTAAATTAAGATTTCATTAATCAATAATTAATCCAAATTTAAAAATCAAGATTCATAATCGTGCCTCCATCATTACTACCTGACCGAGCCCTTCTCCCTTCTTTTAAACGTAAACCCGAGCACCCTTCTTCTAAATGTGAAAGGATTCATAACCGCGCCTGTATCATTTTATATTCACTATCCATAATTTTGGTGAAACTATTGAGCAGTCCTCCACCCCCAAACGTAAACCCAAACATTCTTCCCCAGACGCGAACCACAACAAAATTCAGACTGCTCGACTGTATATGCCACCTCAACCTGTCCCAAACACCTGCCATGACGCAACTGGAAGTAGATCCCGACACAATCCGTTAAAAGACACATCTATGAGACATCCAACAGGAGACACCTTCATTAGAATACATGACTCACACACAAACTCATTAACAAAACACACCTATATTAGAAGACAATTCCATAGAAGTTACATTCAACAAACACATCCAAAAAAGACACCTCCATTAAAAGACATGACTCACACAAGACACATTTAAAAAAGACACTCCCAATCAGGACGGACCTAGAGGGGGCGAGTAGTGGCCTCGACCCCCCAAAATTTTAAGAACCTATATTTATTTATGAGATATATGTTTAAAAAATAAAAAATATTATGTAATTTAATAGTTTTATATGTATTATTTTTTATTATGTGATGAATTTATGTCTTAATTGTTTAATTTACTAATGTTTTTTACTTAACTAATTTAATACCATACTCTCAAGTTTTTGTACCTTTTAAATTAGTTTTTATATAATAATCTCTATATTTATTTTTAAAAAATTATTTATTTTTTATATTAATATATTTAACATTTATATTATTATATTAATAATGACTTACGTATTTATATTTTGGCAATCACATTATATACTTTAGATATTATTTTCTTGTAAAAATTACTCATTTTTCTTTTAAATTTACGTTGTTAAAAGAAAAATTTTTATAAAAATATCTTATATCTTGTATTCTATAAGGGTACTGTATTTTTCAAATAATTAATAATTTATAATTTATTTTTAAATTTTTTAAAATTTTTGAAAGAAATAATTTTAATTAATAAGATATGTGATAATTTTTAAATAAACACGTTATAAATTATTGGTATTTATAATTTTATAATGCACTATTGATATTGTTATATTTTTTATGTAATTATCATATTAAAAATAAAATTGTGAAAAAATTATAATTGTATATATATATTGATAAATCTTTTAAAAAACAAACTCTAATAACTATATGCTAATTATTTTTATAAAATAAAAAAAAATTATATAAAATTTGGCCCCTCCATAATAAAATTTCTGGATCCGTCCCTGCTCCCAGTATATTTACGGGCAACTTCACGGCGCGACACGGAGTAATCCGAGATGGCGTGCATGAAGGCAAAGCACGGGAGGTGCAGTCGCGTTGTCCAGTGGAGAGGGGGATGCAACTTCAATGGAGCTGCGACGGAGACCTGCAGCAGTAGTCGCACAACTGGATGACCTTCCGAGTCTCGCGGTTGTTCGCAGACAGAACGGCAGGCGGCGCTGACTGGGGTTGATGCCGACGACGGTGACTTGCGGTTGCTCGCGGATGGCATGGGGGACGGCGCTGACTGGAGTTGATGCTGGAGAAGAAAACACGAAGAAAGAGGGTTGGGAGGCGTTGCCATTGGGGTTTATGGGATGAGCCTCAATTGCAACAGTGAAAGTTAGGGTTAACTAAGTTTAGTATAAATAATTGGAGTTAATTTGAATTACTATGGTTAATTGGAGATGTAGTTCTTTTAATAAAATGAATTTTGGAGTCCAGTCCAATAAAAATTGATAGGAGTTGGTTGGACCCTTTTAATTAGGTGACGTTTCTGGTGAATGAAGAGAACTCATGATTAAGATGGCTAAAGTGAAAGATCCAACCTGTGAATGACACATGGCCTAAATGGATAGAAGACTAACTCTATTGACTCTGTTGACACAGTGACTTCGCTAAGTCTTCAGTTACCAACTGAAATGGTAATGGTATATATGTCTATTTTTAAATATTTATAAAAATATTTTATTGTATCTATTGACATAATATTTTTTGAAACAATAAATTTCAGCTAAAATAAATTAAAAAAAAAACAAAAATCAAGACTACGAGTCCTAAGTTGTTTAATAATAAAAATGTTAATTATGAATAAAATTGACTCAACAAGTAAATTAAAAAATTTAAAATAACAAATAATTAAATTATCCAAATTAATAAATTATAAATAAATGTTTTTAACTAATATTAATTTAAATAAAATTAAATTTCTTAAATCGATACAAAATGATTTTTTTTTTTTTTGCAAAATCTTCATTTTATAGTAGGTTTTATTAAAAAAAAAGTCATAAATGTATAAAATTTTTTAGACTAAAGATAAAATAATTAGCAATAAAAATTAATAAATTAAAATATAAATCTTTAAAAAAAATTATTAAAATAATTATACAAATTATAAAAAAAAATTTTAACTCGTAAAATTTGAATGATTCGTACAAGTGTTACTAATAACACACGTTTTCACATTATTTTGATAAAAACATCAACTATCTAAAAAAAATTTAATTTTGATATGTACGGCAAGTGTCAAGCAATTTTACACGTATATCTAATTACGTGCCACATTATTAAAAGTAATTATTGTTTTTATTGACGGCGACAATGATCATTCAAAGAATAGATGTAATTGTACGACGGTGTAAAATTTTATATACTGTCAATGTAAAACCGTTTTACATGTGCATCCAATCACATAATATTATATTAGTAAAAATAACTATCAAATTAACTGTGTAAATAATCATCCAAAAAATGAATGTAATAACAGAACTGTGTAAAACACTTTACACCGTACATCAAAATTAAATTCAAAATTTAAAATAAAAAAATTCACCTGACCCAAAGAAAAAAAAATCTCTCAAACGCCCCAAGGTAAATCACACGGGCACACTACAATAATTCTCTGAGTTTGACTAAAATTTCATACACTCATTAAATATATTGACCATCCCATAAGTATCATATGACTATTAAACGGTCAAATATAAGTCATTCTTAACCACCTATCTCCATGCCACCGTAAATTTATTTACAAGAAAAATTAAACGCTTGAAAGAGGGTCATAGAAAAACACCTAGTGAATTAAACATGAGTACCTATACTTTTCCATACCTTTTTAATGGTTTACTCTTGCTAATTCTAATCACTGGCAAAATATTGATTATCGGGGAAAAAGGAAGCATACCGTCGACGTGGCTGCAGCCTCCTTCAATGTAGGGATTGCCATCGGAGTATCCGCGGCAGTAACATCTCCGACCTGAGTGATTGTTCTTTGCAGATGTAATGTTAGTGTTGACACAGTAACCTGAGCAAGGGAGTGTTATGGATGAGTTATGAATCTCCCATTCAAGCACCACCCCAACTTTCTTCAAAACCCGAAGATCTGTCATCACCGGAGAGACTTCGGGGAGGAATCAAGCGAGAGAACATAAGATGAGAAGACACCACATCCAACTCAAAACCTTAAGGTGTCAAGTTAATGGGTCTCTCATCTTATAAACTCCTCACTCTTCCATGCTTTCTTTGATGTGGGACTAACTTCAACACTCCTCACACTTGCAACACTAACAGTGACGTTAAATTCCGAGAGATACAAAGGCAAGGAGGTCACACAGCAGTATTGACCGTTGCAATTTCTGATCTCAGTGTCGTCCACGACGTCCTCGTTGTCGTCGCAAACTGAAACGCAACCGTTAACTTGCGTGCCGTTGGACACCAAGAAAGAGATTTTATTGCATCCAACTGACATAAACTTGTTGCTTTCCTGCGAATACACGAAGGGGCTTCCTCTCAGGTTAACCACTTCTTGCTCAGTATTCGTGGCGTTGTGTTGGAGTTTGCAGTTCCAACGGTGAATTGGATGCATGATTTCAATGGTGCCTTCTGATACATCAATTGATGAGACCTCCACCCCTACAGATTTCAGGTAAGGTGTATGCTTTCGGCATTCTATTTCGAACCACTGGTCTGCATAGCAATACGGTTCATTCATTACAAATGGAAAAGGGATTTCAACATTTCCACATGTGGAATTGCAGTTAGGATGTGCTATACTAGTATTTGTATCTTCGTACTGTGCAGATGCCGGAATATGTGTAGAACCCAGTATTAACAAGACATGAAAGGCAAATTCTAGAACCATTATTGTGGCTTAAAGGTCGTTGTGTGAGTTATTACTTGGTTTGTTGGCCTTTGAGACTTGGACTATATACATCGAGGGTATTTAACATGACAAGGCAGACTTTGACCCGTGGAGATTGGAGTCCACTCTCCACCTTAATTGTTGCTGCTTGCATTGCTAGCCAGAAAGTTGAGAGCATTCTTGTTGATTCTCTTAGTTGAAGAATAGTGGTAAATCACTAACTTTACACGTTAAGCTATGCTACTTATATATACATCAAAATTACTTATCTTCCAAGAAAAATTGCATAAATAACTAATTAACTTTCAGCTTGTAACTAACTTGCTACTAGTTGTATCAATTGCATAACTAACTTTGAACTTTCTAATTTAAATTTGCATATGTAAACCGGATTTGCATTTCAATTTCATCTGGTTGAGCATTTATGTCATATTACATGATAGAGAAACAAATTAAAATCGAAGTTGCGTATAAGAACGCATTTAGTTAAGGACTTTGCTAACTTGTGCCTTAACAGACAAAACAGAGATTAAATATACGAAGACTACTCTAATAAAAACACTAAAAATATTAAAAGATTTACATGTGTCATATTATTATTGGATATTTTTATTAAATTGATTAATAATTTATTTTTTAATAAATAAGAACAAAATCGATTTATTATAGTAACAATAATAAATTCAATTGTCGGCATTATAATTATTAGACTCAATTTAATCTGATCGAATTATATAATCTAAATCGAATATCTTTAAATTTTTTGATAAAAAGACAAATATATCCCTGACTTTTTGTTTTGCGAACATTTAAATCCCTAAAAAATTAAAAATATAATTAAATTTCTAAAAAAATAGATTTATTGTTATTGTTATAAAAAAATCGATTTTATTCTAATTTGTTAAAAAATTCAAAAATAACCGGTTCATTAATACTACAAATAATAATGCGATACGTAAACGTCTTTACAAAAAGACGTTTTAAGCGTCTTTATGGGAATATCTCCCTAAATATATTATAAAAATTATTATAAAAATTAATTTTTTTATATTTTTAATGTATTAAATATATTTAAAATATAAATTAATTAAATGTTTTAATTAATTACGGGTTGAATGGAATACGAGACGGTGTTTGTCTGTTTTTTTTCTTATCTTAAAAAATGAAGACAATAGTACAAGACACTGTACTGTTATAATAATATCCTCTTAGATATTTCATATTTCCAATTATGTGCTTTATTGCAGGAGTAAAAGTCTCAACACATCTGAGCACGAAGAAAGTATAATATAATGTAAGAAAAATAAACAAAGCAAAAATCTATAATATTAGCATACCAAAGCTGCGAAATTTCTACCAAGTATACACTTGTTTAGATAGAATACTAGTTAGTTAGACTACAACAATAAATGAAAATAATTGGAAAAAAGTTTACCACTACTCATCATTTTTCTTTTTGTCTTTATCATCACTACTAATACTAATAAACAAACTATAAGAAAAAATTATAAAAATATATATTAAAAAAATAATTATTTATATCCATAAACTTTATGAATATTAAAATATTCATTAAACCAAAAAACTAACGTTATACAAAATATTTAAACCCTATTTTTTTCTTAATTTTTTATAAAATTTTTAAATTATCTCTATTTTTATCTTCAACCTCAACTCAATACCTCTCTTTTTTTTTTTTTCAAATCCCAACATCTCGATAAACAGTTCCTCTGACTTCCAAAGACAAATTCCTCTGTCACCACCCCCTCCAGACTTCGCCTTTCTTTTCATTCATATTTTACATCGCCTTGCTACCTTCCATTCGCAGTCGTCTAGTCCTGGTGTTTATATTTGCCGCAGATTTTATTGAAGTATGTAATTATGTACGAAATATAATAATATTAATAATAATATCATGACATAAAATACAACTTGTAATAACATTATTATGATATTTCTCTTTTTTTTCTAAGACAGATGTGTATTTAATGTATATTTTATTTTATTTTAATAATTTTTTTTAAACAAAAAAAGTTCAAAACAATAAGATAGAACAATAAGCACAGATACAACGGCCAAAAAGAATAAAAAAAACTATACTAAGAAACAGTAGAAAAGACTAATACTCTGATTCATTATCATTTTCGGTATTACCATCCAATGGGTCAGCACTATATATCATTCCTTATAATTTAAGAAGATTCTATTGATAAGGATGTCAACACCTATCACTTTGTTCTTAAAAATTATTTTATTTTTTACCCAATTAACTACTTCTTATATTTCTCTTTTTTATTAGACTCTTTTGTCAAATTCTCAAAGTGTTGTCTGATATTTCTTAAAATAATCCATATTTTTTTAAAGAGTGTCCTCCATCCATACCAAACCTGTCAGGTAAACTTATAACCAAAGAATAAATGATGAATGCATTTAATATTTTTGTTACACAAAACACAAAGATTATCACTGTTACTAATAATTTTCAATCTACGCTACTCATCAATTTCTCTTTAGTGTTCATCCTGTCCACCAAAACAACCCATGCAAATAGTTTAATTCTTGGAGAAACAATCCTCTTCAAATGGCACTAATGTAACTATAACTTGTTATGTCTTTTAGAAGAGTTTCTTCGTGTAAAATCTGTGCAAAAGAGTTAGTAGAAAATATACCCTTTTTTTTATTCAAATTTTCACACCACTCTATCCTCTCTACTAGTTATTAGTTTAACTAGTCCGCAATCCCCTATAAAGGATTTTTTTTTGTTTGAAATCGAAAAGAGTCTTAGAAAGCTATCTTTCAAAGAACCACATTGTAACCATATATCCCCCATAAGCGGTTTCTCCTTCCATTCCCTAATTTCATAAACAAACCACTAATCATCTTGTCCCTTACTCATTGCTCATTGATATGCAATTGACATATGTCTTTTCATGAACCTTCTCTAGTAGGTAAAATATGATAGATAACATTTAGAATTTAGATTATTAACGTACACAATCTTTTTCTACAATGGACATTTCTCTTTTAAAAAATGTCATCACCACTTAAACAAAAGCATTATATTCCTTATCATTGCATGGCCTATACCCAACCCACCTCACTTTTTCGGAGGAGTATGTACCATTTTTCATTTTTCATTTTACAAGAGGCATATCATTGTTTTCATCCTTTTTATTACACAGAAATCTTCTCTGCAAATTAATTAGTTTCTTTTAATCGCTTTTGGCATCTTATACAAACTCAAATAATAAATTGACAAGCTATTAAGTACAGATTTGAGGAGAACTAGTTTACTATTTAAATTTTTCTGTTTAAAACATGGTGAATACTCACATTCAATTGTCTTCATGTGAAGTTGTTAATTGAAAATCGTTAGATAATAATTTAATTAAATATATCAATTTATTTAACGATTCTCAACTAACAACTTCATATGAAGATAATTATACATAAATTTTTACATTACAAAATATATAAAAATAAGTAAGTTTTTTGAAAAAACTTAGATGTTTTTTTGTTTTAAAAGATTGAAAAATATTTGATGTTCTTAATTAATCAAAAATTTATCTTTAAATTTGTTACGTGCCACACCCGGTCTTCGAGGTTTTAGAGAAGTGGTCAATGTTGCAAAAAGTTGTGTTACGGCGAATGGGTTTGAGAATGATTTGTTATTGGATTATGGGTTGCTAATTTCATCAACACGCTCGCTCTTTGAAGTTTGAATTATCATCTCATTTATATACAGGGCCCTCTAAATTTATTGTCCAAGTTTCAGAGAGTGGGCCACTTCTATAAATGGTGCTATTGAGAAAATTTGGCTGTTACACCAAATCCAACATCAATTGTTTATAATTATTAATAAAATAAATGAAGAATATATTATTTTAATTTAACAGCTCAATCATAGTGTCAGAACCGAACCGGTGATCGAACCGGTCAGGTTACTGGGTCACTGGGTCATTGATTCAACCGGTGGGTCACTGGTTGAACCGATTGACCCGGTCCTATGTAAATAAAAAATAAAATATAGTCATAAATTTAAAATTAAAATTTAAAATACATATTTTCACTAACATTTTAAAAATATCTAGCTATTCTAAAATAATATAAAACAAGAACAATAAGTATTTTGTTAATTTTACTCTATTATAAATATTTTTATTTTGTTTTTATATTAAAATAACTATTATTTTCGAATTTTCATAATTTATGAATTAGTTTATATCTATTATACTATTATATACTACAAGTATTTATTAAAAAATAATATTAATAGATATTATATAATTATAAAAAAATAAGTGAGTTTATAATTATTGTTAAATAAAAATATAATTAATTTAAAAATGAATGAGTTTATAACTAAAATTAAAATAAATTAAATAGAAGTAAATTATTTACTGAAAGATATTTATATATATATTAATTTGCATAAATGTTGATAACAAGCTTAATAGCCTAGTGGTAGTGAGTATTATGCTTTTTTTGGATGAGGGGGGTTCGAACCCCAACTTCAACATTTTAAAAAAATTTTGAAACTCAAGCGGTTCGGTCGAACCGGTCTTACTGAGTTTGACCGGTTTTGATCGGTTTACTCCAGGTTTGACCGGTTTGCACCGGTTCGCTACCTTATCCGGTCAGATCATCGGACCATACCAGTTTAGAGTTCAGTTCACCGGTTTTCCGGTCGAACCGGCCGGTCCGGTCCGGTTTTGCTAACTATGAGCTCAATCCCAGTTCCAGATTGATTCAGCCAAAAGGCATTATGCTGAAATTTATTTTACTTGAAACACATACAACTGAATAAGTAAATAAATATACAACTGTAATTTTTTTTCATCTAATGCAAAGCTTACAAGTTCCTAAGTAAGAAGATTAAAAGACTGACCGAGTTCCTCCACCAAAATTACACAATTATACAATTAGTGTTTTGGAGTTCATATCTCCAACCATAATCACTTATTTTACATAAATATGACCAAGCAGCTAAAGAAAATTTACCGATTATTCGGTAAGAATATGCATAACATCTGACTCTGAGGTGAGTGATATGTTGCTTGGACATATATCAGGAGCAGAATCTGCAAACCACGGATGGTGATATTCAATTGCAGGATACTCAATTTCTTCATGATGATTTTGTTGTGCATTATTAGACTTCCTCTCCAATTTCCAGATCTCATCCAATTCTCTTGCGACTTCTTTCATAGTTGGCCTTCTTTTCCCATTGAGCTCTAAGCATCTATATGCAAGATTGGCAACAGCAATGATGTGTTCTTTGTCTCCTTCATTTGTCACCCTATCATCAATAATGTCAAACAAGCGATCTTCCTCAACAGAAATAACAAAATAGGAAGCCAAACTTTTCGCTTCGTTAGGTCCTAAGGAGGATAACGGTTTTTGTCCTGTTAATAGTTCAAGAAGAACGACTCCGAAACTGTAAACATCACTCTTTTCTGTCAATTGACTAGTATGAAAGTATTCAGGATCCAGATATCCAAAAGTTCCTTGAACTACAGTGGTGAGATGAGTATCTTCAATAGAGATCATTCTAGAAGTTCCAAAGTCAGCTACTTTTGCTCTGTACTTTCCATCCAACAAAATATTTGTTGACTTCACGTCTCTGTGATAAATTGGTTGAGAAGCAGCTGAATGTAAGTAAAACAAAGCTCCTGCAATCTCAGATGCAATTCTCAAACGCATATCCCAAGTCATTGGCAAGTCCTCATTTTGGCCATGCAAATATTCATAAAGATTGCCATTAGGAATGAACTCATAAACAAGCAAAGGAATTTCCTTCTCCAAACAACATCCTAACAACTTAACCACATTTCTATGGTTAATTTGTGAAAGGATGACAAATTCGTTGATAAATTCCTCCACATTCCCTTGGACCCTGAACTTTTTGACAGCAACAAGGTTTCCATCTACAAGCATTCCTTTGTAGACGGTGCCTTGTCCTCCCTTACCGAGGACTCTGTTCATGTTGAAGTTATCAGTGGCCTTCTCTAACTCCTTTAAGGTAAAGTGTTTAACTTTGTCAACATTAATTTCGCCAGAAGATATCCTTTGTTCTAACAGCACACCTCCATTCTTTTTAAAGTTCTTTTCTTTGCGGTTCTTTACTATTCTTCTCTTTATAATTTTATATACCCTCCATGAACCGATGAGTAAAATGATAGATCCAACACTCGAGAAAACACCTAACAAATTTGTTTCATTAATATATAAGATATTAATAATATATTAAAAAGTTAATTACTATGTTATGTGTACACCAAAATCAATTATTAAAATAAGTTATTAGAGTAAAATACACATTAGAATACAAAATACACATTAAAAATAAGTTGAACTACATATATATTTATAGTTTTATACGTAAATATATAATAGCTAATTTTAGTTTCTGATTTTAACGTGTCAATAGTATTTTTGAAAAATTAATATATGTGTAAGTGCAAGTTTGTGAATATCAAGTGACACCAATGGTTCATAAATAAAGTCCAAAGAATAAATTTAAATGGTTAAATTTGAAGTTAGTAGTATTAGGAGGCCAGCATATTTTGTAGTTTGTAGTCATCAATTAATTATTATTAGTATTTTTAATGGTATGAGATTATATCTAATGGTGTGAAATTACACACTTTTTTTAATAGTTAAATGCTGACTAAATTTTAATGAAAATGCTAGATAATTAATTTTTTGTTAATTTTTTTAAAATTATTTTATTTATCTTAGATTTTAGATTCTAAATTATAAATTCTTAACTCTAAATTTTAAATTATAAATCTAAACTCTAAAATTGACTAGTGTTAAATAACTAAAAATTAATTTTTTATTTTTTTTAAAGATAAATATAACTTTTTTATTGTTAAGTAAAATGTTTGGAAACATTTTTATATTTTTTATACTTGTTTTCTTTTCTTATTTATTTTCTCTTTCATTTAATAAAATTATGGAAAATAATCAAAATATTAGGAACCAATACTTTCAATGTAAGAAAAGATAAGTTCACTAATATTCATTCAAATGCAAGACAAGAAAAAAAAAGTCAGTCACTTAATATTTTTCTAAAATTATTACTAGAACAAAAATTACAAATGAACATTTATTTAAAATTCAATAAATTTTAAACATTATTGTTTGTTTAGGAACAGAGGAATTTTTTAACTTACTGCGAATGCTAATATTAACCAAAAAATTGCTACTAACCGCTACTTTAAAGCCTGATTTGTTAATATATTAATTTTTTTATGCACTTTAAGGGAATATAATATTCTTTTAGGCTAAATCAACAATAGTTCTAATGAAGTAATTAATTATAATAAACGTACCTACTATAGCCCATTTTGGTCGGCTGTTATTTTTTTGGTTGCCGTAGTGGTATCCATCCTGATTATTATCTGTAAAGCAAATTAAATACATCTACTGAACGAAACTTGAACTATAAAAAAAGTAATATGGAACAAAATGAAATTTAGAGATTTTCATGTACTCGAGCCTTCTAAAAAATTAGGGTAAGTTTGATTTGTGTCTTTATTTTTTATTTTTATTTTTAATATTTTTTGTTATTTAAATTTTATAAAACAAAAATAATAAAAATTTAGTGTGAGTGTGGTGTTTGTGTTATGGGATATATATTCGTTTTTTAATAAAAACATTTGACAAAAAAAAAGGCCCTGAAAAAATCATCAACCCCCCAAAAAGAAACTTTTTTATTGCAGAACAATATGCTTTTTCTTAAAAAGAAAATTAATAGCATATAAATAATTAAAAGAACATAGAAATAAGTTGCTTCTTAAAATATATATGTATTAGGTAATTTTTAAAAAATTGTTTTATTTATTTTAGAAGCAAAATATTGATGATAGCTGAGAAAGGAAGTATCATACCGACGTTGGGGTTGAAGTGGGTGCAGCCTCCTGGAATGTAGGGATTGCCAATGAATCCTTGTTCGCAGTGACATCTCCGAGCTGAGTTCTTGGAAGATGATGTAAGTGTAACATTGCTGCTCTTGCAGGTTCCAGGGAGCCTTACTGATGAGTTACGAATCTCCCATTCTAACAACGCCGGAACGGTTTCCAAAAGAGTCAGATCTTCAGCCCAACTGTAACCGATATAGTAACCGGAACTATACTGTTTTATCATAATCGCCGCATAGCTGCACTCATCATCACTACTCGCACTCGCATGACGATGATTACTATTGTTGATCCCGAAACTCTCCGTTGTCACGTTGAATTCCGAGAGATACGAAGGCAAGGAGGTCACGCAGCAGTATTCGCCGTTGCAATTGCCGATATGAATGATCCTGTCGACGTCGTCCTTGTCGCCGTTGCAAATCGAAACGCAGCTGCTAACTTGCGTCCCATTGGAAACCAAGAAAGAGATTCCATTGCATCCAACTGATACAAACACGTTGTTTTCCTGGGAATACACGAAGGGGCTTCCTCTCAGGTCAACCACTTGCTTCTGAGTAGTAGTAGCGTTGTTGTGTTTGCATTTCCAACGGTGAATTGGATTCTTGATTACAATCGTGCCTTCTGATACATCAATTGACGACACCTCCACTCCTATAGATTTCAGGTAAGGTGTGTGGTTCCTGCACTCTATTTGGAACCACTGGTCTGCATAGCATTTGGGTTCGTTCATTCCAAATGGGAAAGGGATACTAACACGTCCACATGTGGAATTGCAGCCAGGTTGCGCTGTACGACTATTTTTGTATTCGTATTGTGCAGATGCCAGTGTATGTATAGCGGATACTATTAACATGACATGAAACCCAAATTGAAGAACCATTATTATTGTGGCTTAAAGGTGCCTCTCTGCGTTTCGTTAATTAGTCTTGGGCTATTTAGTATTTATGGGCAATATTCCTCTAATGCTACTTTATATTAAGTTTCGTGCAAGTTGGCCCCTGTCCCCTGCTTCAAAATAAAAAAACATTACCCTAAAGTGGGACTGTGGAAGATTTGCATAGTGTTAATTCCATCCAATTAGGTCAACATAAAGTTTAAATGAGTAACATTCTTAGTTAAAGTTTTGTTAACATACAGGTTGTTAAGATTATCGTTAATATTTTTTAATTAAATATACAATACATATACATTGAAAACTTTTTATATTAGCTTTTTTCTTCATCATTGATTTTTATCAATTGCTCAATAAATAAATATGTATGTGACTTTGACCCGTGGAGACTGGGATCCTCTAGCTTACTGCTACTTGTTAGCGAAAAGTCTACGAAATCTCGCATATATTAATTTTGAAGCTATTCTATCTTTTTCTTCGAAAGAAAATCTGAAGTGGTTGGTTGCATTTTCTGACCAGTCTGTTGGATTTGTAGTCTTCGATATATTATTACATAACTTTTGATCACTTAAATTGATTCAATTAAATAAAATCAGCTTATACATCTTATTTTTTCGAAATAATAATGCTTCAAGACGCTAGAGTCAAGTAGTCAACCCATCATGAAATTAAAGGCACTAGAGAATAATAGAGATGCAAGTTGCATCGGTTTGATTTTGAAGCTGAAAGCTTGAAACAGAAAACAAACTAGATGGGGGTAACGTTCTGATTTGTTTTAAAAATATTTTACATTTGAATTCTTTTATTACTATCCAACCCTCTACTTTTATCAAAATTCCTACACTACTCTTATTTCTTTTACTAAACTTTAGGGGTGGCAACGGAGCGGGTAGGGACGGATTTTTGCTCTACCCGACCCCGTCCCGCCATATACCAACCCGCATAGAACCTGCCTCGCTTCTACTCGCGGGTAGTAAAACGCTGAACCCTAACCTGCCCCTGCAGGTACCCGCCCCGCCCCTATAATTATTAAAATCCAATAAATAAAATTAAATTTCAAATTTATATAACCATTATCACATACATAACATAAATTAAAGTAAAAATTTAAATATGATACAATATTATTAATCATTTACTAATTATTTTACATATATTATACATATTATATATTAAAATAATATATATTATATATATAGCGGGGCGGGTAGGGGCGGGTATTACCTAAACCTGACCCCATCCCACCCCTCCCAAGAACCCGCCCCGCTAAAAACCCGCCCCGGGCGGGTAGGGGCAGGGTGGGTACTCGCGGGTTCGGGTGGTATTGCCATCCCTACTAAACTCTAACCCTAATTAACATCCAATCATCCTTTTACCTCAAAGAAACCCTAGCCCCATTTCTTTTTCAGCAACACACACCTAACAGCAGCAGCTGGGAATGAAAAAAAAAGAAAGGAAGAAGGGAAGAAGGAAGGGGGGAGAGCAGAGGAGAAGGGAGACCGGTGAAGGGAAAAGAAAAGAGGGAGACGGCGCAGTGGGCGTTACTGTCACCGTCGCCGCCGCTGTTGACATAAGAAGAGAGGGAGATTTGAGAGAGTGATATCCGAGAGAGAGAGAAGGGAGAAGATGCAGCGGCGCTGGTGGGCCTCGTCGCTGCGCTTGCCAAGTCTCCGTCGCCTAGCCGTTGCCGCCTTGCTATTGCTTCGCCGCCACCACACTCTGCCGCATCACCGCCGAACTCGCCAAGCCGCCGTTGCACACCAGAGGAAAGAGAGATCGAGCAGAGAGAGATAGAGAGAGCAGTGACGCTGCCGTCGCTGTTGGGGCTGTCGCGGTGGTTTCCGTCATCACTGAAGGAGCTCGTCGCTGCCGGAGGAGAACTCGTCGGAAAGCTGCTGTCCTATCCGGCCATGCTCTATCCTCCATTCTTCCTCCACTGGTTCCACTATTATCCTTGCCCTTTGAAAACATCGTAGGAAGCGTTTCACACTTCTGTCAGTTCAGTTTCACCACCGTTCTAACCTGGTTAGTGGTTGTTTTGTTTTGTTTCCGTTTTTGCTACTGTTTTACCACAGTTGTTGATGTTGTCGTCGTTGCTCTGCCTTTAGCTGTCGTCGCTTCTGTTCTGCTGTGCCCCTGTTTGCTGTTTTGCTTGCCTATTGGGGCTGCCGCTTCCACCATCCAAATTTTGGGCTCTTTCGTACCCTTTAGTTTGGTACTTCGTGTTTGGTCTCTTCAGTCCCTTGAGGTCAAGTTGTGAGTACGCTTTACATTTATAACCGTTAAGCTTTTGGTTTATGCTATTATGAGTTTTTAATTATATTTATAAAACTATTATTGAAGAACTTTGATTTGATTAGAATAATTGATTTATTATAGCTGAATAATTATTTTTATGAAATTCATACTTTAGAAATTTTACATGAGACTATATATATGTTTGATAAAGCTTTATATAATTTTAGAATATTGATTTTATTCGAGGATTTACTTTTGAAATATTAAAGTATTTGTTGGCACTCACTTTGAAATTATGAAATATGTTTTTATGATTGAGAAAATATGATTTGAAAAGATTTCTGATAAGAAAGTATTATCTGATTGATTTGATTCGATACCTTATATATTTGAGAGATTAAACATTTATTGTATTTGAAACTATATGTTTTGAATTGGTTTGGGAGGCTCGTATTAGAAAACTGTAGTTAACGGCAGTTATGACGTTAACCTAGATGCATCTGCCTCAGACCTCAACTAGCAGGGGCGTTGCTAGCCTAACATGTAGGCCACACGTTGGATCTGTTATTCCGTACAGAAACACTAGAGAAAAAGGCTACTCTTAGAGGTGGAGCCGCCCAAGTGTGGACTATTTAATTTGATTTCTATATGAGAGCTCCCTTATTGATTCACTTATTCATATAAATTATTATTTTCTAACTAAAATTATTTTCATAATAATGTTTAGATGGTCTCATGTGAATTATAGATGTATTGTCTAGTCAATGAGTAGCAAAACTTATCCCTTTTTTAAAAAATATTTTTCAGGAATAAGTATTTGATTATGTGAGCTTTTCTATTCAGGAGTAATGATCTGCAATGGGTTCTATTCCTTGTTGAGTTCTTAGACGTCATCTGCTCTATATGTCACAGGCAGGATCCATCTATATTTATTTATTTATTTATTTTTGTTCAATTATGTAATTATTCATTCTAGAAAGTGTAAATTTATCAAAAATTATTTGTAACATTTTTATTTATCTTATATTCGAAACTGTTAGGCTTGCTAGGGAACTCTTTTCTTGAGCGCCAGTCATTGGCTCATTTTGGGCTGTGACAGAGTGGTATCAGAGCTTAGGTTTAATCTGTGTAATATGGAGCAAGTGTTCTATGATAGGATCACAGTTGTATAAATAGAAGCGCGCCTATTTGTACAAATTGTGGCACTATCAGAGGCTTATAGGAATGTCATCCTTCTCTTTTTGTCATTCTTGTCTTCTGGTTCTTGTCATCATGAGTCATCTATCGTTTCTTGTCACCTCTTTTCTCTTCTTTATATCCATCCTTGAGTTATTATTTGGTAACTTTTTTTGAACTTGCTTTTGCAATGACTTCAGTTTCGGTTCTGGTTCGCGATTCCTGCCTTGTAGCTAGTTCTAATCTTCCTCACTTTTGTGAATATTTGCTTTAATCTTCTTTATCTTCATGTTGTTTTCTATGGGTTCTGATTTCAAGATTTCAACCATTATCTAGAAGATTCGATATATTTTTACTGTGAATTATTATCTTATTTCTCTTATAGAATAGTATTTGGATTTGTCGATTGTGGACTCACTTAGCTGCTGATGAGATGCTTTGTCTGGATTTCGATAAAACAAGTTTGTTCTTTTTATGATGATGATCTTTGAAGTTAACATAATTTTAAACCACTTGTGATTCTTTCTTTCGAATCAATAATTTAAAAAAAACTATTATTCGGTTGCTTAGGTAGAAGAACTACATGACGAATATATGCATGGAGTGTTATTCTTATTTGCCAGATTGGAATTATAATTTTCTCCGTTTAGGTGTGGTAAAAAAATTTTTTTATGATCTGTTAGTTGAATTGAAGATCTTTTCCGATCTGAAAGTTTGTTTGAACTTTTTTTTTGTTTGATAATCTATTCTGCTAAGGCTTTGTTTGTTGAACGTGGCTTTTCTTTCAAGGGTACTATTTCTTCTGGGAAATTTTAAGTTTTTTTCTTTTCAATCTTAGGGTTCCTTTGATTCTGAAATTTTTAGATTTTAATTTTTGACTTATTTTGTTTCTGCTCAGTTACTGACAGCACTTCATCTTTTTCATGGTAAAATGACTCAAAATAGCATGCAAATTAGGGGCATGAATTTTTGTGAATAGAAATTTTTATGTAGTAATCACTTTTTTTAAAACCCATGCTTTCTTTTTCTTTTCCTTTTTTCGTTTTTTTACTGGTTGATGCTGCTTGGATTAATACTTTTACCTGTTGTAAAAAACAACTCAAACCAATTTAGTTTATTGTATACTGAATATTTTCCTTCATTTATTTTTCAATCATATTCTGAATCTAAAATTTTTTATTGTTTTTCAACATTCAAGTTGAGCATTGTTTTCAATACCTTTCAAAAGTTTTAAACTTATACTTGTTGCTTAGTTCTCTCTTTTTGTGTATTTTATTTGCTTTATTTTTTAATACTGTAACATTATTTATTTTATGGGAAAGTGCTTTGAATGTTCAAGCTTCCTTCCTTTATAAACCTTTGTTTTAAACTTGGATTTTGCTATCATGTAGCTTCCACATTCCATCTACAGGTATAGAAGACATGTGTCAGTTGTCTAACAATGTACATTGCAACACATGTGGGATGTCAGTACTCAGTATGACACGAGTTTCGAAAAATATGTGTGTAAGAAAGTAGTGTCTGAATCTCTATAGAGCATGCAGAGGTTGGCTAGGATCATTAGTGGAGTTAGTAGGTTTGTTTAATGTTTAGGATTAGTTTATTAAATAAAAAGTATTATGTTAATCTTTTAAAAAATATTAAAATATTTTATTATTGGTAACAACAAGTGTATTAACCCGTGCCATACACATGATAAGATTGAAATTATAATTTTAAATTATTTTGTTAAGATTAATTTAAATTATAATAATTTAATTGATAAAAATATAACATCTTATGTACTTTTTGTTTTTTTTAAGCTAGTATTAAATATATTAATTCTAAAATAGTTATTAATTAGTTTTAGTAATTTATTTTCTTCAATAAATCAAACATATATACTCAATTTGACCATAAATAACTTAATAATACTTAGATCCACCAACAAATTTTTATATGTTGTTTTACTGTCAAGTAAGAACATATCAAAATTAGCTCAAAATAAATAATAAATTATTAGAGAATTCTAATGCACAAAATTATCTAATAAACAATAAATAATTTAAATATACTAAAAAATAACTCAACACTTTTCTTTGATGCCTGCAAAACATATACCTGAAATAATATTATATCAATGTTAATATACAGTTTTACAATCATCGACCGTATTTACTATACATGACTCCTTCTTAAAAGTTATTCTATACACGTGTGCAGTCAGAAGATAAATTACTAGACTTTATTTTATTTTTCTAAATTATTATAATTATGCATTATTCATTAAATGCTAATTGTAATATAATTATAATAAAGATATTTTTCTAAAATAAATTTAGAAGCTAAGAGAGAATAGTACTTTCATTTTGAAGGGAAAAATGAATTCATAAGGAATTGACACCTCACTTTTATTAGTTGATAATGTATTAAATATTAATTTTATATAATTATAATAAAAATATTTTTCTAAATTAGTATAATCATGCATTATTCGTTAAATATTAATTGTAATATAATTATAATAAATATATTTTTCTAAAATAAATTTAGAAAAGAAAATAGTGATTTTATTTTAGAGAAAAAATGAATTCATGAGAAATTAACACCTCACTTTTATTAGTTAGAGAAAAAATTCACTTTTAGTATATTTTGTCATTATTATACATTTTTCTCTAATCATATATCCACTGTTTTCTTTTCTTTATTTCAGCATTTTGAACTTGGGTTTAACTTCTCGTAGTTCTCACTTCTCAGTTATTCTATTAGATGTAGTTGATAACTATTGAAATTCTTTGATTAATATAGGAGAAAAATATATTATTATATGATAGAATTAATATGAGTATATTTTATTATTAAATAAACACAGTTAATATAAAATAAAATTATACATAAAAAAGCAAAGAAAATAAAATTAAAATAGCAAAAGTGATAAAAAGATTATTTTTATAATTTTGTTTTGTCATTTTTATGTATAGAAGATTAAAAAATAGTAAATTTTTAACTAAATTAATTTATATTTGTTGTATTCAATTTAAATAAGTAATAAATTATCTTATTTTAATTTATTCCTTAAATTTATATATCATAAAAATTAAATCAAATAATTAATATATATAATTTTAAATTGTGTGATACTTAAATATCGATCAATTCAAATCAATTAGTCGATATAATTAATTCATCATAATGAATTGACTACAATGAGTTAAATAAAATAAAACAGAAGCATACTACGTTGATTCTATCATTAAAGGTAAAAATTCAATTTTTATATAATAGAATAGATAGAATAGATAATATAATAGACGGCAAGAAAGAAAAAGATAAACATTTTAGATCCTAAATTATTTCATTTGGATGTTGCAATGTGGGTATCACATTATTTTACTTATTCTACCCTATGGACCCTTTTGTAACTTTATTTATGTATCAATGGAATTTCACTACCTTTGAGTACAAAATAAAAATTCAAAATGAAACTGAAAAAAAAGGTAAAGAGTATAAAATTATTGATTGAAAAGCACTCTAAATAATAAAAAGCCAAATTAACTTTAATATTAAATTTATTAATACGATTTTAATTTTATATAATAGTTAAAAAATAGATTAGTAAAAGCAAATGGAAGAATGGCTTTAATTAGTATTTGATAAAATATTCATTTAGAATAATTAAAAATATAAAATTATGATATTATTAAAAATAATACATTTTTATGTTAAAAAAATTATATTTTAGTAAAATATTTATAAAATATAAAATTTAGAGTAACATAGCTTCATGAACATTAATCATTAATCAATTATGAACTAACATAAAATTATAATATAATTTATTTATGAAAAAATAACCAATAATTAATATTAATAAATATAAAAAGCATCCAAACACTTTGATTAAAAGTATGAGTGGTTAATTATTATTCATTATTAATAATATTTTGTTCATAATAAAAACTGAAAATATAATTATTCAGATTTAAATTTTAGAAAAATAAACGTATAAATAACAAATGATCTATTTTATCATGTATATTATAAATTAATGAATTAAACTAACTGATATAATGAATAATTTAAAAAAAATGTTAAATTTATTGATAATAATAATAATGAGTGTCAATGATGTAAGCAAAAATAAATAATTAATATAAAATTAGTTAAACTATTAAATTTGTAATTTTTTTATATTAGTACGAGACTTAGAGCTAAAAAAAAAACTTAGATATAAATTATGCCAGATAAGATAATTTATTTTTTAGAGATAATGACCAAATCAGTACTCGAAAGATGCAAACGCTGACATTTTGGTACTTCACTATTGTTATTGACAAAATGGTCCTTAAAAGATTTTAAAATTTGACAAGCGTACCCACGAGTTCATCAGAGCACATTTCCGGCAAGCACAGTGCTGACATGGCCACTGCATTTTGATGACATGGCAAATACCCTTCCCTACCCTAATTCTTCTCCTTCTCCTTTCCCCTTCCCAACGCACTCCTCCCTTCCCCTTCATGAATGCATTCTCCCCCCTCTCCAACCCTAATCTTTCCCTCTCCCTCCCTAATCCTAATCCTCCATCTCCAATACACTTTTTCCCTCCTCAATCCGAAATCCCGCTTTCTGAACCCTAATCTCCTTTCCTTACCCCTTTGAATTCTAATCCCTTTCCCAACACAGTGTCTCACACTCTCAACTCTCTCTCCCCTTCACCTTCACCGCTGTCGCCTTCACTACTTATATGTGCTTACTGCTAGCCCCCAGTCGTTGCCATGCCTCCTCTGTCTGAGTTCCATCTTGACTCCATCGTGTCGTGTCCTCTCTGTGTGTGGTGTTCTTCTTCTATTTTTGCTTTGGTGGTGTCTGTATTAAATTTTATTTTATTTTATTTTATTTTATTTTGATTATTGTATATGAATTTGTTTATTTTCTCTGAGTTTTATTGTGATTAACCTTTTTGAATGATAATTTAACCTAAAAATTTGGGACAATTCATGATTTGGGGCAACTCTCTTGATGTTGAGGTTGTTGTTGCTGTGAATGGTGGTGTTGAGGGAGGGAGAGGAAAGTGTGCGTGGGAAAGGAGGAGTGGTGGAGATTATTGTTGCCGTTGATATTAAGGCTATTGTTACTGCAAGTGATGGGGTTAAGGGAGGGAGGGGTAGTGTGCGTTGGGGAGAGAGAGAATGGTAGAGGTTGTTGTTGCTGTGAATGGTGGTGTTGAGGGAGGAAAGGAAAGTGTATGTTGGGGAGGGACTTGTGATGCAGCGAGAACTGCAATGGGGGAGAAGTGTGTGTTGGGGATCGGGGCTGCAACAGGGAGGGAGAGGGAACGGGAGGGAGTGTGCATTGGGGAGAGAACTTTGGGGGTGATTTGACAAGTCATCAAAATGCAGTGGCCATTCAGCATTGTGCTTGTCGGAAATGTGCTCCGATAAACTCGTGGGTACGCTTGTCAAATTTTAAAATCTTTTAAAGATCATTTTGTCAATAACAAAAGTGAAATACCAAAATATCAGCTTTTGAATCTTTCAAGTACTGATTTGGTCATTACCTCTTATTTTTTATCATCATTTAAAATACTATCTAATTCCGAAGAGGTAAATCTCAAAACACAAAATTATTCTCTAATAGCAAGCTCTTTTTAGCCGAAAATCAAATTAACTGTGTTCTTTTGGGGAAATGAACAATCCTGTTTTTCATTTTTCTTTTTGATATAGTTATCTTAAGTAAAACTTACGGAAATAATGCACTTTATTATATAGTATATAATCTATTATCTATTATTTATTATTCTATTATATATTTCTAATTTTACAACCAAAATGTGTCACATGTTATTCTTTTATTGTAATTGAAATTAAATCTTTTTCTCAAAACTTAAAGAGTTCTCCTCTCCTCCCTCTTCCTTTCTCTATCTCTCTCGTTTCTTCAACCACTCTATCTATTTTATATATCATTATCAATATCAATGACTAATTACTAATTTGATAATCAAAATATGTAATATGACATTCTTTAATTGCATTAAAAATAAAATTGACATTGAAATATAAATATATTATGTATCATATATTACTATCTAATTTAATAATTAAATGTGTCACATGACACTCTTTTATTAAAATTGAGAAAAAATATTTTTCTCCAAAATTAATAAACTCCCTTCCTAAATTCTCTCATCTATATCTCTCAATATTTTTATTTCTCTCTACCATTTTCACTCTATATATAATTTATATTTTATATTAGTAATTTGACAAATCAAAATATGTTATCCGATATTTTTTTATTACAATAATTAAAATAAAATTTTTTCTTCCAAAATTAACAAATTCTCACTCTCACTCTCATTCCTCATCTTTATCTTTCTCTCTCTTTTCTCTCATTTTTTATTTTTTCTACATTTCTGTTCTAAAAAAAATAAAATTAACAAAATAATATAATTCAAATAAAAAAATTAATATTATTATTATTGTCATTGTTATCATATACATATTTTTTTAGTTTTTTATTTGGTTTTAAATTTTCATCGCTTATCTTTCTAATCTATATTTTTATTTCTCTTCTTTTAAATATTTATTACATATAATTTGGAGAGAATACTAATATTATAATTAAAAGTTAGAATCAAGATTCAATTGTTTAAAAAAAATTAATTTTGAGTTAATTTTATAACTATCAGTATAATTTTTTTATGTCAATATCTAATTATATTTTTATATACATAGAGAAAAAAATATTATTTTAAAATAGCAAGTATAAAAATTAATTATTTCTATTTATGTAACAGACTTAACACTTAATTAAATATAAAAATATATACATTAAATTTTTAAAAATTTTTGATAACGAATGTAAAAATTAATTATTTATAAAAAATTAGACTTTTTTATATAAAAATAATAAATTAAAATTCTTGTTATTTAATTTTTTATTTATAGATATTTTATGATTTTTTTATTTGAAATTTTTGTCAATTTATGACTTTTTTATAAAAATAATTTAATTTTATAAATTTTTTGTGTCATACATAATATATACTATCAAAATAAAGTGAAATATAATTTTAAAAAATATATATTTTCGTAATGTTATTAGGGGACTATATTTAAATCCACACCGCAACAATATAATAAGCGTGTATTGTCGATAATGGATATTGGACTCTATAGTCTATACTAATCGAAAAGGACAATCAGATAAGAGACCAACACTAAATAAATAAATAACCAAAATAAATTATCAATACATGTATATAAAAAATATGTCACTAAATTAATTATTTATATATAATATATAATATAAAAAATATATGAAAGATTAATATATATAAATTTATAATAATTGATTTAGTAATATTTGTTTTCTTATGCACGTAAAGTTATCAACATTCTAAATAGACTAGTATACTATATGAATACTAAAAATTAGTTCAATTATCTATTATAAAAAAATGTTATTCTAACATTTAACAAAAAATTATCTATTATTTTTATAAATTTTTCGTCTAAAAAGAATTTGCTGTTAGAGAATAATTTTATGTTTTGACTTTGGAAACTTACCTTTTTGAAATTAGATAGCGTTTTGAATGATAATGAAAAATAAATTATCTTATTCTGTATAGTTTATATCTAATCTTTTTCGAACTCTAAACCCTACAATAATATCCACACACAAAAATACAAATTTAATAGTTTAACTAATTTTATATTGATTATTTATTTTTGCTTACATCATTAATACTCATTATTATTATTATTATTATTATTATTATTATTATTATTATTATTATTATTATTATTATTATCAATAAATTTAACTTTTTTTGGATTAAAATATATGACAAGTTATATTATTTTAAAATTTGTTAACACAGTTTTTTTTCATCAAGTGTGTATTATTATTATACTAAAAACACTAATTGTTACCAATAATAAAATATTTTAATATTTTTTAAAAGATTAACATAATACTTCTTATTTAATAAACTAATCCTAAACATTAAACAAACCTACTGATTCCACTAATGATCCTAACCAACTTGTGCATGCTCTATAGAGATTCAGACTCTATTCTCCTATACACATACTTTTCAAAACTCTGACATCCCACATATGTCGCAGTGTACATTGTTAGACAGTGGACACATGTCCTCTATACCTGTAAATGGAATTTGGAATCTACACGATAGCAAAATTCTTTAAACTTTTTATCCATGCAAGTTTTACCTTCGCATTTCTACAATGCTTTGCTTGTTTGGATTTTTATTGAAGACCCGTTATTCACAAGTTCCTGATTTGTTTACTGATTTTCAGCTATTTTCTAGTTCTAAATTTATGATCCAAAAAAGCATTTTACTTGAAGTTACTTTACTTTGTGCAAGTTAATCATGTTCTGGTTTAAACCTTAAATTGTTGCATATATAAAGGATTTAATTTTAAATGATTTTAATTTTAGAATGCTCATAAAATCCTAAACCCTAAACTCTAAATCTTATTTGTAAATATTTGTTTTTATGTACACATATAGTATCTCATGAGAATGTCAGGTTTAGATAGAGAACTAGAAAAGAAGAGAAAATAGGGACTGAAAATATACAGATATATATTACTCTGACCGAATTCGGTGTGATGCTTTACAGGAGAGGAATCCTCACTCCAGTTATCATAATAGAGAAACTGTTCGGTATCTCGGGTACCGAACGGTTCGGGAGTGGTTCTCGGTTGATCTGGTGGGGTGTAGCCTGAGGTCAGGTGGCGAAGGAAAAGTTGGTGGACCGACGTCCCGAGCTCTCGATGTGAAGGGGGGTATCACCTGCAAAGACACTCCGACGCCCAAGTCAGTAGAGTGCAGGCGAGAAAGGGGTAGAATGGTGTATGTATGTACCTTGGGGGAGGGGGAGGTCCTTCCCCATTTATACCGTGTCAGAGGTGGGCCCATCAAGGACAGGCCCACCTTCCTCGAAGCTTCCTCCCACAGCTGCAGTGGAGAGCCGTCAAGGACGCGTGTCCGGGTCGCTGAGTGAGCTGTACGTGCCCGACCGTTCGGGTCGGGTCATCAGTGGGTCGGATTGACCCGCGAATGGCCTGGGTCAGGCCGCAACAGTGCCCTCAACACGCCAGCAATAGTCGCGTGTGCTATTGATGGCGTGTTACATCTTTTCTCATGCGTTGTCGCCAAGTCGGCCGTCCGTGGAGGGGACGTGCCTTTCGTGTGCGTGCCCGTTCGTTGCTGGGACGATCATCCGTCGCCTCGTTCCTCGCGCAGATCATTAAATGCTCATAATTGGTTGAAAAATCCCGCGCGCAAAGACTGATTTGCCCTTAGTCTTTTCGCGCTTCTTTG
Organism: Arachis ipaensis; assembly: GCF_059453495.1. Lineage (NCBI taxonomy): Eukaryota > Viridiplantae > Streptophyta > Magnoliopsida > Fabales > Fabaceae > Arachis > Arachis ipaensis. The sequence goes on along the minus strand of NC_142439.1, from coordinate 11,728,686 downwards.
AGTAGCGGTTTTAAAACCGTTCTGTATTCGTTCTTATTTCTATTGTTCGATCATCTTCATTCTCTTCATTCTCAAATCTCCCAGAGGGCTGTTCTTGCTATCCTGTGTATTTGCTTCTCTTCTTCCTTTCTTAATACTTTAGAACTAACCCAGGTAAACGCTTGTATTTTCGTTTTTGGCTCTGCGTTTGTTTTGCTTTTGCCATTGCTTCTTGTCACATGCATGCTGTTTGCTTGATCTTGTTTAGTGTCGAGTAGGTGTATTAGGGGGCTACCATCTTAGGGTAGGTTTTTGTAAGGGTTTAGCTTTAGGCATGCTTAGTTTGGGTTGCAGAATAGGTTAAGTGTAGTTTCTGGGTTTTTTCGAGTTCCCGACCTCTTAGACTAATTGAGTGGTACCCCCACTGTAGGTATGCCTCGCGTCGTCTCTCGAGCTTCTACCTCCGCCAGGGGTTATGACCCGTATGCTTGGGTGGTCTCCGACCTCAGGGACTCCCCGAATCATATGGGTGAGGAGGAGCTTACAGAGTTCCGTCAGGCCGAGTACCTGTGCGGGGGTACCGACGAGGAGGCCAACTACAATGTTTTTGTTCCTGCCCCTCATGAGCGATTGTATGAGCTTAACTTCCATGCACCTCGGGTTGCCGACTGGATTTGGTTTTACAAAGCCATGTTTGCCCAAGTGGGGGTTCGTATCCCCTTCTCTGCTTTCCAAATGGGGCTCCTTAGTCGGATCTCCGTGGCGCCATCGCAGCTGCATCCGAACAGTTGGGCTTCAATCTGCTGTTTCGAGATGGTATGCGAGTACTTGGAGCTGCCGGTATCCGTCGACGTCTTCCTTTTCTTTTTTAACCTTACGAACCCTTCCAAGGAGGGGAAAGCGAGGAAAGGGTTCATGTCCTTCCGTTCTGCCCAAGAACGGAGAATATTTGGCTTGTTCAAGGACTCTTATCACGGGTTCAAAGACAAATATTTTAAGGTACAGCCGGTTAAGGGTCGCCACCCCTTTTGGTTGTCATTGGAAGGAGAACGCCTCATCCTGACGTATTGGAGTTTTGGGGCGGAGTCTAACGCTTTTATAAAGGTGACTTACAAGGGGATGTCGGCTGTGGATCGAAAAATTGCCGACGTATTGTGGGCCATTTTTTGGAGAAACCACATAAACCTCCACCTCCTTATGGGTAGCCGGGAGGTCGCCAGGGATTATATTCATGAGTTACTTTTGTCGTGCCTTTTTTGCGTGGTGGTTTCTTTGGTTTGTCATGCTGATTATTGACTAACTAGTTTGTTTCTGTTGTAGTGGGAATGTCTGCTGAAGTGACCGGCCTTGAAAGTTTGTAAAAAACTTTCTTAGAGGAAAGTGATGGGGAAAAGGCCGACGAGCAATCGGTAGTTCCTCCTGGGGATGAGGGGGATCAGGCAGCGCCCTCACCTCGCGACGTCGTTCAGTCGGATAAGGCTGCCGATGCGGCGCGTGTTTCCCCTGTTCTCGAGGAGGCGGCTGGCATCGGGCACTCGTCTTCCGTTCAACAGGTTGGGGATGACGACTTGAGGATCATGCCTACCCCCAAGAGGCAAAGGTCGCATTCTAGTTCTGAAGGGGTCCTTACCGTGATGGAGAAGAACTTCGATGCCGGGACGTTTATAGATTCCCAATTACTTCCTGGCACGGAGGAACACTTCCATGGTACCGACCTTTCGGGGCAGGCGCGATGGATGTATCGCACCCTTCTTCGTGGTGCAGCCATAGCTCGAAAGGCGGAGTTCGAGTTGTCGGGTATGGCGTCGCTACGTCGGAAGCTTTAAACTGCCGCCACGGCCAACAATAAACTCAAGGCTCAAGTTGAAACACTTTAGGGTCAGCTGACCGAGGCAAAGGAGAAACTTAAGACTGCCGAGGAGAAGGCTGCGTCCGCTGAAGAAAAGTTGAAGATTGCTGATGCCTCTGTATCTCGTTTGACTGAGCGGAAGATGACTCTGGAAAGCCAGCTGAGTGCCGTGCAAAGTCGAGTGGTCGCCTTGGAAAAAGAATGGGATACGGTCATTACGGCTGCTAAGACTGCTCAGGACGAGGCTGAGGGACTCAGGAAGAAGCATAAGGAGGTTAGAGAGCAAGGAAAGAGTGCAATCTTCATGACCGAAGAGGCTCTTAAGGCTTAGGTGAAGATCGTTGCTTCAGACTTCGACACATCGGCAATCGGCATTTTTAAGACGATTAAGGATGGCAAGATTGTCGATATGCCTAGGAAGTGATCTCTTGTACCTTGTGTTTTTCGTGGCTCTATTGTAGAACTCTTGAAACTTTTTGTCGTACTTTATTAGCCGTTTGGTCGGTTTGTGGATACATTTTTCAGTTTATTCAGTAGCATGTTGTTTTCCTATGCCCGTTGCTCATTTATTCGTTTACCGTTATATTGGTATTTTTGGCGGGGCCACGTTGTGCCTTTATTATTATCGTGGCCGTTTATTATGGCTTTTTAACTTGGTTGGCTTCCGGGGTGATCAGTCCCGGGGTGCCGTGCTGTCGTCCCACTTATTGTTCATTTACGAGGGGCGTATTTGTTGTAGGGTGTGTAGTTGAGCAAAAATGGAAGAACAAATTTGTTAAGTAAACATTAATTAGCAGTTAAGTAAACATAAATTTGTTAAGTGTTTAAACGACAGTGAATCACTAAACTCGCCGAACCGCCTAGCCGGCGTGCTCGAGCTAGGAATAAAATCTTCTCAGGTTACCTACGTTCTAAGTTTTCGGTATCTCCCTGCCGTCGAGCTTCTCCAACTTGTATGCGCCTTTACCGAGCACCTCTTTGACCCTGTAGGGTCCTTCCCAATTTTCCGCGAGCTTTCCTTCCCCTTGGGTCGTAAGCCCTATGTCATTGCATCGCAGGACCAGGTCATCCTTTTCGAATTCCCTCTTAAGCACTTTGGCGTTATAACGCAGGGCTATCCTTTGCTTTAGTGCTACTTCTATCAGATGGGCCATCTCCCTTGCCTCATCTACCAGGTCTTTCTCCACTGCTTCTTCTACCCCCTTCAGAAGTAGTCGCGGGCTCGGCTCGCCGATTTCCACGGGTATCATTGCATCTACTCCATATGTCAGGCAGAAGGGGGTTTCTCTCGTGGTGGACTGCTCGGTTGTACGGTAAGACCAAAGGACTGAAGCGAGTTCGTCGGCCCATGCACCTTTCTTGTCACCCAACCATTTTTTGAGGCCTTGTAAGATTACCTTATTTGCGAATTCGACCTGTCCGTTTGTTTGGGGATGTTCTACTGAAGAGAACTTCTGCTTTATACCCAGGCCATTGAGGAATTCTATGAACTTCTTGTCAGTGAATTGCGTCCCGTTGTCTGAGACGATGACTTCTGGGATGCCGAACCGAGTTATCACCTGCCTCCACATGAACTTCCTACAATTGGCTGAGGATATGCTGGCTAGTGCCTCGGCCTCTATCCACTTGGTGTAGTAGTTGATGGTGACTATGAGGTATTTGACTTGCCCTGGGCCAACCGGGAAGGGTCCAAGGAGGTCGACTCCCATTGGGCGAAGGGTCGGGAGGTCATGAGTAGGCTTAGTTCGGAAGTTGGTGCTCTGTGAAAATTGGCATTCTCTTGACACTTGGTGCATTTTTTCACAAATTCCTTGGAGTCTTCCATCATTGATGGCCAGTAATATCCGGCTCGGATGAGCTTTCTTGCTAGGGCTTTGCCCCCGATATGGTGGCCGCAGCATCCTTCATGGACCTCCTTGAGCACGTAGTCCGTTTGCTCGGGATGTAGGCACTTCAATAGGGGCTGGCTGAGTCCCTTTTTGAAAAGTTGTCCCTGTATGGTTGTGTACTTGGCTGCCTCCCTTCTCAACGCTTTGGCTACTTTCTCGTCGTCAGGGAGTCTGCCGCTTTCGAGGAAATCGATGATTGGGTCCAACCAGGAGGGGTTTTCCTTTGTCAGGTGGAGGGTAACTGCCGGTTCCTTTAGCATGCCTTGGATGAGAGATCGGTTGCCTACTCCTGGTTTTGTGCTTGCTAACTTGGATAGGAGATCCGCTCATGTGTTTCTTTCCCTCGGGACATGTTGGATCGTGACCTCATCGAACTGGCTGCTCAATTCTTTAACCTTTTCTAGGTACTTTTGTAGCAACGAGTCTTTGGCCTGGTAGCTCCCGTTTACCTGCGAAGTGACGACCTGCGAGTCGCTGCACACCTCAAGCATTGTTACTCCGACTTCTCGAGCTAAGGCCAAGCCCCCTAAGAGGGCCTCGTATTCCGCTTGGTTGTTTGATACCGGGAACTCAAATTTGATCGATTGCTCGTACACGACCCCGGTAGGACTTTCCAAGATCACCCCGGCTCCTCCGGACTTTTGGTTGGAGGCTCCGTCCACGTAGAGTCTCCACCGCGTGCCCGTTTCCTCGGTGGGGTCCCCCGTTACTTCTACCAGAAAGTCGGCCATTGCTTGTGCCTTGATTGCATGCCGGGGCTCATATCGCAGGTCGTATTGGGAGAGTTCAATGGCCCAAGTCATCATTCTTCCCGCTAGGTCGGGTTTTTGGAGTACCTGGCGGATTCCTTGGTCTGTTCTCACAACGATCTGGTGGCCTTGGAAGTATTGCTTTAGTCTGCGGGAAGAGGTCAAGAGCGCCAGTGCTAGTTTTTCCAGTTTGCTATACCTCGTTTCTGCTCTTTGTAGCGCTCTACTCACGAAGTAGATTGGCTGTTGGGCCTTTCCTTCTTCTCGCACTAAGACTGCCGCGAGCGCCCCTTCCGTTATGGCCAGGTATAGGTAAAGTGGTTCCCCGCCTTTGGGCCTCCCGAGTACGGGGGGTGCTGCCAGGATCTCTTTGAAGTGTTTGAACGCTTCTTCACACGCAGGGGTCCATTCGAACGCTATTCCTTTCCTCATTAGGTTGAAAAAGGGAAGGGCTTTTTCTGCCAACGCTCCGAGGAAGCGGGATAGCGCGGTGAGTCTTCCTGCCAACCTCTGGACGTCTTTGATACAGCCTGGGCTCTTTATTTGTAGTATTGCTTGGCATTTTTTGGGATTGGCTTCTACTTTCCTTTGAGTGATCATGAATCCCAGGAATTTCCCGGCCTCCATGGCAAAGGCACATTTGAGCGGGTTGAGCCTCATGCCGTTTTGTTGGAGGGACGTGAACACATTCCTCAAGTCGCCCAGGAGATCATCTGGTCAGGTGGTCTTCGCGAGGATGTCGTCTACATAGACTTCCAACGTCTTGCCTATGAGATCGCTGAATATCTTGTTCATCAGTCTCTGATATGTGGCCCCTGCATTTTTCAAGCCAAAGAGCATAATCTTGTAGCAGTAGATTCCTTTCGGTGTTATGAATGCTGTCTTGTCCTCGTCAGGCCAGTGTATCGGTATCTGATTGTAGCCGGAGTAGGCGTCCATAAAGCTAAGATACCGGTATCCTACCGCTGCATCAACAAGCGCGTCAATGTTGGGAAGGGGGTAGCAGTCCTTGGGGCATACTTTGTTAAGATCAGAGTAGTCTACACACATTCTCCATCTCCCATTGTGCTTTTTTACCAGAACTACATTCGACAACCAGGTCGAGTAGTCTAGTTCTCGAATAAAACCTGCTTTTAGGAGGCTGGCCGTTTGCTTGGCCACCTCCTCTGCTCTTTCTTGTGATATCTTCCTTCTCCTCTGAGCCACTGGTCGGGCTTCAGGCTTGACGGCCAGGTGGTGTGACATGAGATGAGGGTCTATGCTCAACATATCGGTTGGCGTCCAGGCGAACAAGTCGCCATTGGCCCTGATCATTTCTACCAAAGGTTCTTTCAATTCGTGCGGGAGATTTCTATTCACGAATGTGAACTTTTCCTCCGTGTCCCCGACCCTGAACTTCTCTAGGTCCCCCTCTGGTTCTGGTATGGGGTTGTCATCTACCCGGGCATCCAGGTCGGCGAGGAACACCCCCGATGCTTCTTTGGACTTTTTCCTCAAGGAGAGGCTAGCATTATCGCAAGTGACCGCCGTTTCCAACTCTCCTTTTATGGACCCCACAGTTCCGTTGTCTGTGACAAACTTCATCACTAGCAGCTTTGTGTTGATTATTGCTCCGACATTTTTGATGGTCTTTCTCCCTAATATGATGTTATAGGCCGTGAAGTCTCGCAGAACTACGAACTCGGCCATAACCGATCTCCGTCCCTGTTCTCCTCCAATGGAGACCGACAGGGAGATTATCCCGTCTGGCTTGATGAAGTGATCGCCTAACCCTAAGAGACCGTGCTGGTGAGTCGTCAGGTCGGCATCCCGTAGTCCTAATGCATCGAAGACGTTGCGAAACATAATGTTCGAGTCTGCCCTTGTGTCTATAAGGATCCATTTGACGAGGCCGGTTCCCACCCTGGCCATGATGACCATGGGGGGGGGGGTTTCCAAGATCTCGTCGAACCATCGGTCTTCCTGGCCGAAAGAAATGGATGGGGCCCTTTTGGAGCTTTGTGAAGGAGAGGAGGAGATCGCCAGGACTTTGGCGTCTTTTCTGTGTGCGGATCTCGATCTTGGGGCCGTGTTTCTCGCAGTTACTACATTCACCATGGTAAGACCGTGGTCCTCGTCCCTTGGCTCTTGTCGCCACTTCGCCGTTCGGGTCTTGTCTTCTCCATCGTGGTCGTGACCTCGTCTCCTCGGTTCTCTGATGAGATGGGAGAATTCAGCTAGTTTCCCGTCCCTGATTGCTTGTTCTAGTGCGTCTTTCAGGTCGAAACAGTCCTGCATTTTGTGTCCGTAGCCCTTGTGGTAATCACAGTAAAGGCTCTTGTTCCCACCAGTTCGGTTCTTCAGCGGGCGGGGCTTTGACAAGATTCCCTTCTCAGCTATCTGTTGGTAAACCTCCATGATGGGGAGGGTGAGGGGAGTGTAATTGGTGAATTTTCCCACACGAGGAAACGACCTGGATGCCTTGCTTGGGCCGCCGTCTCTGGCGTGTTCCTTCTCTCTTTCTCTATTGTTGTGCTGCCTGGGTTGAGGGTAGGAGGGTTGCTATTTGTTGGCAGCAACAACTCGGCTGACTTCCTCGTCATTTATGTATTCACAGGCTACCGTTTGGATCTCATGCATCGTCTAGACCAGTCTTGTGGTGAGGTGCTTTATGAAGTCCTCATTAAGGAGTTCGTTCGTCAGGCAGAGACTAGCGACCGAGTCTGTTAACCCTTCGATTTCTAAACATTCGTCATTGAAACGATCTAAGTACTTCCTGGTCGTTTCGCCGGTTTTCTGAGTGACGCCGAGCAGATTGATCGGGTGTTTGGCTTTCGCAATTCTGGTGGTGAACTGTGCTAAGAAGGCACGACTGATATCTGAGAAGCCGGCCACGGATCCCTGCGGGAGGCTATTGAACCACCATATTGCAGGGCCTGCTAGGGTAACCGGGAAGGCGCGGTACCTTACTTCGTCTCCCACTCCCTTCAGGTTCATTATGGCCTCAAAGGCCGTGAGGTTCTCCTGCGGGTCTTGGGTCCTGTCGTACCTTATGTCCGTTGGTTTGTCAAAGTACTTTGGCAACCGGACCTCGAGGATGGAACGATGGAATGGGGTGGCGCCCATGATGACGGGTTGTCATGTTCCCCTTGGCCTCTCTTCTTCGTTTTCGCGGTCTCACCTCATGATGCATGCCCGTTTACCTCGGGCGTAAATGATTGTGTCGTTTCGTCTCCTAGGGCGTTCCTGGTCCTCCCGGCTACTTCCCGATTCCAATCTCGAGACGGGAGTATGTTGAGAGCGACTACTTCGGTGGGAGGTTCTCCCTCAACTTTCGGGGGACTGGGAGTAGTCGGGGTCGGAAGTCTCTTGGTGATGCTCCTGACCTGCTAATTGGCGTTCTAGGTTCTACACCCTATGGCACAGTTCTTGCATTATCCTAGCACTGTCGGTACCCGTTCCCCTGAAGGGGCGTCTTTCACGGGCTCTTGATTGTGGCTCGGTTCGTCGTGGAGGGATCTTAACCGCTCGCGGGGGGAGGTAACGGAGGCTGCCCCCTCGAGGCCCGCCGCGCGGCCGTGGTCCCCTGGACCTGGCACGATTTCCATTCAGGCGTCCCCACAGACGGCGCCAATGTTCAGTATCTCAGGTACCAGATGGTTCAGGAGTGGTTCTCGGTTGATTCGGTGGGGTGTAACCTGAGGTCAGGTGGCGAAGGAAAAGTTAGTGGACCGACATCCCGAGCTCTCGATGTGAAGGGGGGTGTCACCTGCAAAGACACTCCGACGCACAAGTCAGTAGAGTGTGCAGGCGAGAAAGGGGTAGAATGGTGTATGTACGTACCTTGGGGGAGGGGGAGGTCCTTCCCCATTTATACCGTGTTAGAGGTGGGGCCATCAAGGACAGGCCCACCTTCCTCGAAGCTTCCTCCCACAGCTACAGTGGAGAGCCGTCAAGGACGCGTGTCCGGGTCGCTGAGTGAACTGTACGTGCCCGACCGTTTGGGTCGGGTCATCAGTAGGTCAGGTTGACCCGTGAATGGCCTTGGCCAGGCCGCAACAGAAACCATAATCCAAACAAACAAGGAAATAATAGTAGATATCATAGTATATTCTTTTTATTCTAAGAGTATCTGTTCCTTGCATAAGGCATTTGCATTCACTATCTCATCGGATGCTTATTGTAAAAAAATTTCTTTTCCTCTCTCTTTCATGTATTTTGAAATAAGTTGAAAGTGGTTGAAGTATGTTGTTCCAGTGTTTTTCCTTTATTTACTGCTTTCCTATGTATTTTTTAATATTAGTATATATTAGCATAATGCTTTTGTTCCAAATATATATGTTATGAGCTATCTGGGCCATATAAAGCTTGCTTCAAATCTCTGATTGGTGTGTGTTCTCAGCATTAACTGTTGTTGTATGCTTTTCTGCATGAGCTGCTAGGTCTACATGAACACTATCACACCAGGGGGAAGAGAAAGCGTGGTTGACATCTTGGAACTGGTATCTTGTATTTTCCTTGTTCCTGCTTTTACTAGCATTAAGTTCACATTTTTGTGTGTATTTCTATCGTTTTATGCTTCTGCATTCTGTTGCATATGATCATTTTTCAATGTCATCCTCCATTCTATTGTAGAAAGAGTCTCCATCTTCCAGTCAATTCTGTGTCAGGCTTTCAGCAACCCATGCCATTTCAAATAACATGGTATGCATTGTTTTGTCTGTAGATACAGAAAAAGCATACATTAAGTATTCGTCTAATCCCTTTGCAAAACATAAAACAAGAACTATATATGTGCATAGATATATCTCATTAATTTCTGATTCTATTATGAAGAGCATTGAAATTTTGTTATTATAATGCTGGAAAAATTGCTGAAGCTTTTTCGTGTTATGTATCATGTGTCTAACTATCAGTTGGATCAATCCAATAACTTATCATCCTCACTAGTTGAGTGTGCCAATATCAATTCTGTATGGGTATCGTTAATTGTTGAAGAATGCTCAAAGCTGGGTTTGACGGTGAGGTGATCTAATAAATTATTATAATTCTTCTCTCCATTAATAGATCCAAGCTTGTGATTTTTTTTTCTTTTTCTAGTATTTTTGTACTGTGTAGCACCTAGATCTCGGTCTTCCCCTCTTGTTGTTGCTGCTTCAAGTCACAAGTTAATCACTTCTTTTACTTACAGCAGATCGACCTCCAGAGCTGCTAGATTGTGGAGCTAACCAGGCAATTGATCAGGTTAATAACTTCAGATGTTCTCAAAGTCTCAGGGTATACATTGTTTGTTATTTAATTAATTTGTGGTCAAACAATGCCAAATCGAGAGGCAAGGTGTGGAGGGCAGCCCAGGAGGCAAAGATACATATATAGTTGTTTATTTATTTATGTGATAAAAGAGTAGAAATAGAATTATATAGGAAGCTAAAACTACTAGTGGATAAGTTTGCACCAAAACAACAACAAAGGTAAAGGATTGCTGTAATTCAAGAAATCTTTGCCAATTATCATTTTCTATTACTGAAATTCAAGAACGTCTGTGTCTTGTTTTTCTTGGTTACTCATGGTACACATTGAACTTTAGAATCAGGTGAACCATTTTGGTGTTTATGTGAGATATTTCTTTAATCTTCCTGCACCAACAAATCAAATTCCTATGAATATAGTATTTACTACTCTTAATTCTGCCCTTTGTCCTAAGTACTAGGTAGTAGTTTATGATAAATCCAATTTTCTAAATTAATTACTGTTCTCTATATATGCAGTCTCTTGTAAAAATGGTACCCACTAGCAATGGCCAAAGAATTTGCTAGCGTAAATGCATAATGGAAATGATATGACATTTGAAATATCGGCTGGCCTTGTTTTAATCACTCTGTCTTTGTATTTATGTAAAAATTTCAATGAAATTTTGTTAATTAACTTAGTATTATTGTTTTTGTTCTTGATACTTTGTAAAAACCAAACATGATGTTTGGTTCTATTGCTAATATCAAATATTGGTTATTTTGAAACACTATAAATGTTTGGATACAAGTTAGATAAAAATTCGATGAAAATTTGTATTCATTAAATTTATATTTATTTTGTATGAAAATAAATTTATTTTTCGATAAAAAAATCTAAAAAAAATTGTTTTACCTTATTGACGAATTTACAGATGAATTTTTTGCCTATATTCAGAATTTGGAATGCTTTCCAAGGCTCCAATTATCGATAGAAAATCTGTCGAAAAATTTGACGCTACTTACCAATGAAAAATCTGTCGAAAAATCAGACGGTTTAAGCAAAATTGAAGTGACGATTACCGAGGGAAAATCTGTCGATAAAAGGAAAAAAATCTATTTGTAAATTATCGACAGAAAATTTGTCGGAAAATCTGATGGTTTTTAGCAAAAGGAGGGGACCATTATCGAGGAAAAATCTATCGGTAATGAAAAAAATCTATCAGTAAATTATCGACAGAAAAAATCCGTCGGTAACCAAAAATTCATCCCCTTAGTCTTGATTGCCCCTCGATTCCAGCCTATTGAAGCAACCTCAAAGAATGCGTAACTTCTTTCCTTAAACTATCCAGGTTTTCTCTCCCAGTCCGCATAACTTTCCTATCGGCTTTGCTCAGTCAAAATCTCAACTTGAATTTGCTTAGTTTTTCTCCGTTATCTTGGCTTTCGATTTGGGACCTACGACGCTTAAGCTTCTAAAGAATAATCTTTCCTATAACCTGTCAAACGCTAAGTTATATGCACCACTACTTCAACTTTTGTGATACATCATAGTAACTTTAAGGTGAATTAAAGGTTCAAAGGTTCGCTTATGTGTGCTTTGTACAATAGTTTACGTGTCTACTTTCGACATTTGGCACACTAAGTCTTTTCTTATACATTTAAATTTCATTCTTGTTTTTCATTGATCTCTTCTTGATTGCCTTGCTCAACAAGCTTTGATATTCTTAGTAGCTTCTCATCCTCTTACTGCGCTCTCCGAATTCCCAGCCTTACAATTGTTTAACATTTGCAGTTGATCCAGTCTGACACTTCCATCCACTTTCTCATCTTCCAACCTAATATTCCGAACTTACTTAACGATTCATTCTCCTTAATTGTCCTCCAAACAATACTCAGAAACTTTCTGCTCAGACATCCACCAGTAGATCATAATATTGCATCAGCACGTCTCTAAAACCCTTTGGTAATGTATTGTAGTAAGTCTTAAACGGTTCGTGAGGTTCAGGTAATTGCGAGTACTGGCATTGTAGTTAATTCCTTTCTTTCAATGTTCGAAAGCTTCATTCGCATTCAAGCATCCATACAAATGGTGTATCCTTACTATTCAATCTGTGGAAATTAAACTTCACAACTCCCCATGATCCTTCACACTCTCAAGCTTCATCTTCTGTGTTCACCAATCGTGTTCTAAGGAACTAACACTCCGAGGGTTATATCTAAGAATTGTGCGCGATACAAAATCAAGCTCAAGTTGATTTCTGAAAATATTTTAAGTTCAAAGGATGAACGAACAACCCAAACAGTGTTTGTAAGAAATCGGAAGGATGTCTTGTGTTCTGATTAAATAAAGTTGTAGAAAATTTTAATAAATACACAGGATAAGAATTAAGATGTATCTCATGGAGAGAAGCTAAATCAAACACTTTGATTAGAAAGAAGCAAGGCATATTGAATTAAGTAAGTCTCTGTCGATTTTTGAAGAAACACAAGTTTACAGAGAAAAGCAATTTGACTGCTAGTTTTCAAAGATTCAAGAATTGCTTGGTTGTATCAAAACAAAATTAGGCTCGCCTTGGAGAGTACAAAGTTCATGCACGATTACGTGCGAGTAAGAAATAGAATTGGGGAGAAAATTAAATCTTTTGCAAACAAAGAATCCGAGACAAAACCTCGAGCAAGTTATAATGGAAAAAGAATCGATCGGGTCACGAAGGTCCATGGATATTGCCAATTCCTTTATCTTTCATACCTCTCCCATTCCTCTATCTTTCATACTTGTTAGTTTTTTTTTTTTTTTTTTTGACAATTAGTAGTGTCAAAAAAGTTGGGTGAGGTGAAGTTGAGATTATAGAAGGTATTGTAAATTTGGGGGTATATAATAATGGTGAGATCATACCAAACACATACGAAGGAGTGATTTTTGTTTGTGAATGCCAATTTTAATTTTGTTTGCTATTCCATGCACCATGAGTTTTGTAGAGTTGCAAAATGGTCTTTGTAAGAATATACAAGGTCACATTTCGAAGAGGGTATTTTATACAGAAATCATGTACAAGTATTTTGTGGGCTAATATAGTTTCAAATAATGTCCATCACTGACGACACATGTATGCAGCAGATGTTCTATATTTATCAGCAAATCCGATTTCACGTGCCGACAATAGAGTTGTACGTTGAGTTTGAACAGCATATGAGGCTGCACGCAATTGGCAAGGAGGTGAATATGGATGAGCTTGGAGATAAAGATTGGGAAGAAGACAATAATGACAGTGAAGAGGAATTTGAAGCCAACTACGAAGTCAATGAAAAAAACAATGACGGAGACGAGGCAGGCATTCCAGTGGTGCAAAATAAAGCAGATGCACTTGTCAACCATCATCCCTTTGATGTTCCATCTTTTATGTAAACTCTGGATCTCGCAACCATACATACTCCGGAATTTCCTGAGTATGCGAATATGGGTATGTTATGTTCATTAATAAAGGTTACCATTACAATTTCTTTATTTAGGCTTGACCGACTAACGGTGGTTCATATTTTATAAGTGAAAGCAATGTTGCGGCGAGAGATGGTGAATTTAGTGTCGGAATCAAATTTAGTTCTAGAAAGGCAATGATCTCTGATGAATCCACATTTTATGATATTTATTTGCTCTATTTGCGTGGATTTCATCAACTTTTCTTGCACGTATCCATTGAAATAGCATAGTTTTGTAATTCTCCCTAGATTTGTGCTTAATTGTGAAAACATGTTTTTTAGGCATTAAAATAGCTAAATTTAATTCACTTTAATTCCATGTGGTGCCTTGATGTATTTGTTAAGTGATTTCAGGTTTCCAAGGCAAGTATGGGATAGAAGAAGTGAAGAGAAAAGCATGCAAAGTGAAAAATTCATGAAGAAATGAGCATTTGGAGAATTGAAGGCCACGCGCACGCGTCACTCACACGTACGCGTGAGAAGAGATTTGCAAGCCACACGCACGCATCACCCACGCGTACGCGTGGGAGAGAAATTAGCCAGCGACACGCACGCGTCGTCCACGCGCACGCGTGACGAGCCTCACGTGACCTCATTAATGCAAATCGATGGGGCGAATTCTAGGCCACCAGAACCCAGTCCAACTCATTTCTAAATCTATTTGAAGCCAAGATGAAGAGGAATGAAGGGGGGAGCAATTAGGGTTAGCTTAGCATCATGTAGTTAGATTTTCTAGAGAGAGAAGCTCCCCCTTCTCTCTAGAATTAGGGTTTCTAGTTTAGTTTCCTTATAATTTCTCTTATTAATTTCTGTCTCCATTTACTTTTCCTTATCATTTACTATTATTGCATCTTTGTTCTTTCCTTCTATTTGTTATTTCATTTCTTTTGTTCTTTTATGTTTATGACACTTTGTTACTTCTAATTTACAATTAATGCAATTTATATTTTATGTTTCTTTGCCATTTAATTCAGTTGTTATTATGATTTTCTTACTTTTAGTAGTTGTAGATTTTATTATTTCTTGCTATTTTACCATGCTTTCTTTTCATACCCACTAAATGTTTGATAAAATGCTTGGTTGGGTTTTTGCCTAGTTTTTCACACTCTTGGTTGAGAAATTGGGTGTTTGGGTGAAATTGAGTTGTGAATGTCCATTCCACATTGTGTGAGGATTGTTAGTTGATTTGGATTCCCCTAACTCTAAGCCTCCCAATAATAGAATTGGCTAGGACTTGGGGATTGAGATCAACTATGCCCTTTTGACTAATTCTCGATGTAGGATTGACTAATTGGGATTAATTCCACACAGTTGCCATGTTTGTGGTCCATAACTAGGATAGGAATCCTTAATTCCCCAATTCTCACCAAGAGCCCCTTTTGTCATTTAATTTTCATTTTCATTGCTTTTAATTGCTTTCCATTTAATTACTTGCATGCATCTTTATTTTATTGTCTATTTACTTTCTTGCTATTTACATTACTTGCCAATTGCTATCATCCAAACCCCTATTTCTCCATAGCCAATAATAGATCATTTCATTGCAACTCCTAGAGAAGAATGACCCGAGGTTTAATTACCCTCGGTTAATTTGTATTAGAAATATTAAATTTGATTGAGAGGATCCATTGTCGGTTTGGACTATACTTGCAACGGAATTTAATTTGTGAATTTCAAATTGGCATAATTCTCTCATTATCAATCCCTGCAATCAAAAGCTACACTATTTCTAGAGGAGTTGGAGATGCACCTTGCTAAGCGTCTGGAGTTCTGCAGTGAAGTAGATTTTTGGGGCTTTATTTTGATGTATAGTTTATATATATGATCATATGTATAGAACTCTCCTGATAACTTGTTTTATTTTGCACCTCTTAGTGGTTTATAGAGAATCAGGATTTATTTAATATATATATATATATATATATATATATATATATATATGTATTTTGGGTTTTGGGTTATGTATATATGTATGTAAATATTCTTCGGCTAGCCTTAGCTTTGCAGGCTGAGTTAGGTGCTTGTTATTTTGTACTCTTGACTCTCTGTTCTTACCTTCTGTATGTATATGTTTATGAACTATAGCTTTCTTTGTACGTAAGTTATGTTATTTTTTATCGTTTCACTTTTAATTTTGCAATTTTTTTACCTATTCTTCAAAGCTCCTCGTAATATCACACCACCTTTGTTTTCACGACTTAAGCGTAAAGTTCTGTGTGGTAGAGTGTTACAAACAGCAGAGCCAATGCCAAAGAGACCACAACTTCCATTCACATACAACGATTTCAAGGTTGGATTGTCAACATTCTTTGATAGGTATCTAAGAGGATACACTACGGACAACTCCGGTTGACTGCAAAACCAATTCAATGCCTTAGGACTTGGAGGCACAGCCATCCACATAGCAATAATTTAGGAGTGCATCATTTCAGTCAAAGAAACAATATTGGCCACTTGTTTCTCATCATGAAGTGCAATTCCAGAAGGGTAGTAAGAAAGTTATGTGTGAAGAAGCTACACTGAACAAAGGATTATATGTAAGAAAATCATTACCAGATCTTAATGATGTTGAGCTTGTCTAGTTTCCTTCTGTTGATTTTCGCGTGCATTGTAGCAGCCATCCACATTGATCCACATGTTGGTTCCTTTAGGCATTATTAAACCATCATTTTGAATGTGAAGATGAACTTCGTTCATCACTACAACTACAACAAGCTCAATTAGCATCAACAGCAACAAGAAGATAGAAACTGCGAAGAAAAATTGATAAACCTAAAATTAGCACAAAAAAATTGAGCATAAATTTGAATAGCTTTGATCGAGAAAAATTAGCACCTTGCTATCTTTACTGTACTCAATGAGTATTTGTTTTCATACTGAAGCCAAGATAGAGGAAGAGAAGGGAAGGGAGCTTTAGAGCATGTGAATACATAGTTAAACATACAAACGACAACAGAGTTCACTAGGTATCTTTCAACATTAACATAAAGTGATTCCAAGTATCTACCCAGATTGGGATGATAGCTTAAGAAATTGAATAACAAATAATTAGTAGAAACAATGGTGCTGCAGTGACTTACATCAGGAATGTCAAAATTATCTTCAGTCGCATCACATACATCTAGTGACAATTTTCGAAGCAATGGCATCTATCACTTATGATAGAAGATTCAGTGCAGATAATTTTCTTTTAACCTTACATCTAAAAGGGGAGGAAAAAAATAAACAGAACAATGATATAAAAAAAGTGCAACCTCCGAAGCAACTTTAAAAATGAAGCTTCTCTGTAGCCTAAGACCCTGCATATGAATAGTCAAATCATAATCAATGACAATTTTTAATACATGATTCAGAAATTTAGAGGGTGCCAGAGCACACATGCTAACTTCATTTTTTAGAATGGTAATGGGTAAAATAAATTCATTTTGGATGACAAAGCTTCAGGGATAATCTATTGTCAAAGATGGAAAAGTAAAATCAAGAACATAAAATTCCTCAAAGCATAAAAATGATAGCTATTTGTTCATTGTAATTGCGAGCAATCCATGTTTCAGAAGGAAGTTCCCACATAATCACAGGGATTAAGTGGAAAATTAATAAAACAAGTAGCGCATTCGAATAAGGGAAAAGAAAGCGCGAATCTCAGAAAGAGATAGAGAAATGAAAGACGTACGGTTTGAAAATCTCGAGAGGCGAACCGGGAAGGTAGAAAGAGTTAACGCGAGAGAAGGTGTAGAGGACGAGGACGGAGACGATGAAGACGGTGGCAGAGAAATGCACGTTAGGGTTCAAAAGGCAACGACGCGAGCAACACATAGAAGACTCGGGAAGGGGTGTGACAGCGGTGCAAGGCTGAGAGGCACCGTAGATATAGCATTTGGAAGGGGATGGGGGTGGAGGCGCAGGGAAGAAATATGCGAAATGAGGAGGAGCTCGTAAGGCCAAATCTTTATTTTAACATTTTCGACGGAATATTTTAGATTACAGACAATCTGTAATAATTTAATAAAATACAATATTTTTATTCATTTAAATACATATGAATTTTCTGTCAGTAATTATTTTCTACAAAAAAAATAATTTTTCCGACAGAATTATCGACAGATTCTCTTGTCAGTTAGTAATTTATGCTAATTCATTTTCTTTTGTTTTCGACAAAAATTTCTTTGCAAAATCTGTCTGTATTTCTGTGGGATAAAATCTATCAGAAAGTTTTGTCTGTAATAAATAATTTTCTACTAGTGTCTATTCAATAATTACATTAAATTTTTTATGTACATTTAAATAACAGAGGAGATGGATTGTCTATTTAAATAACACGTTTTCTAACTATCCACTATTAATCCTAATGTTCTAATCGACAAAAATTTTAAATTTTTCATGTACTCTCTTCAGTATTAATTTTTAAATTCAAATTATATATATTTCAAATTCTGTTTGTTGTATAGGAGTACATAAAAGTTTGAAATATAATTTAAATATAATTATATTTCAAATTATGTTTATTGGGAAGTATATAAAAATTTGAAATATATTTAAATTTTGTTTGTTGTATGGGAATATATTTAAATTATATTTTAAATTTTTATTTGCTCTTATGCAACAAACTAAATTTGAAATCTATAACAATATATAATGGCAATACATAGTTTGGTGTCCAAGATTTCTTTTCAATATTACCCTTTCTATTAACTTCTCCACTGCTTGGTCACCTTGACATGACTTACCCGTTATCTTTTACCTCTCGTCGGTTTTTTTTCTTTTCATCTCATCTCTTATTAGTATTATTAACTACAGATAGAAATTTTTTTATTTAATTTACTTTTAATCCAATTTATTTATTTTTTTTAAAGATATCACAAACAGAAATAGACACATGTCTAGAATTACTAACTTTCAATATTTTACTTATGATACTCTATCTAAATTAATTATTATAAATTATAAATAATAATTTTTTCGTTTAAATCTATGTTTTAATTATTACTATTATATTTTTTTTAGTCTTAGTAGCTATAATTTATATAAGAAATTACTTTATTTTTGGTAGAATTTAAAAATACATTAATCTCATGTCAATAATATATTTACTTTTTAAACATTCAGATACTCAAAATAACAGTAGAATTGGTCCAGATCCAAGTAATAGATGGAACAGTAATAACATTAGTGGGTATAAATTATCATTTTTTAAAAGCTTTAATTCATAATTAGTAAACTTTTAATTATTTCTAATATAATATGTTACATATATCTATAATACAGTGTATTATAATTGATAATTATTCACTTACAAAATTTACACTATTAATTTAATATTTGAATTTTTTTTATTATGATACTATTTTAATGTACTCTAGATTTTTATTATATATTTATAATTTTGATGAAAATTATTCTTAGAAGAAATATTAATCTTATTTCTTAATTTTTTTGGTTCAAACAATATTAAATTATTTATATTAAAAGATTTAGATAATTCAAAAAATATTATTTATATCTATAACAATATATAATGAGAATACAAAAAGTTTGGTATCAAATTTTTTTTCCTATTTTACTCCTATTTTTATAATCTAAATCTACATACTTAGTCACGTACTTAGGTTCTGTAAATTTTGCAATAATCCACGACAAAGAAATTATGTAACTGCTTTGCTTTCAACCATACAAAAAATTTAAAAAAATTGCTCACTTTCAATCGTAAAATTATTAAAATGGCTCTATTTGCAAAATAGTTTAAATAAGGTAATTTTTTTAATTAAATATATAAAGAATAATTTTTCTCTTTTTAAATTATTATCATATTATTTTAATATACTTTTGATACTTATACAATATATAACAATAATTAATGTCTAAATTTAAGTTCCAATATTACTCTTAAAAAGACGTTTATTATTAAAAAAATTCTTTCGTCAATTACGTTAATGAAAAAAATTTTCTACCATTTTTTCACAATAACCTTGTTAAGATATTCCTATTGGATGTAAATTATTGTTTCATATTTTTTTATTAGGATACATTTTTAAAAAATAAAAGTAAAATAGTTCAACAAGGATAATTTTTTTTTAAATAAATTTACACAGAATAATTTTTCTCTTTAAATTATTAAACTTTTTCTTCTAATATATTCAAAGTACTTACACAATATATAATATCAATTACGTTCAAATTTAAGTTCCAATATTGTTATTAATGAGAGAGGTTTATTAATTTTTTTTTAAATTTACACACAATAATTTTTGTGTCAATATATCATAATTCATTTTGCATATAATATTTATTCATCTAAGTTCGTAGAGTGCCTTCAAAAACTTATATTTAAGTAATTTTTTTATCTTTTAACTATTTTATATTTTGGATTCAAAGTTTTGTATTTTTATTTTTATTCAATGTTTATTTTTATATTTTATTATAATTATGTTAATCAAAACTATGAATATTAATTTTAATTGTTAACTTTTAGGATAAATAAAAAGATAAGATATTTTTTTATAAATTAAATTATTAAAAAATTTACTTATTATATGAGAAGTTATGTATATTTCTTAACTATAAGAATACATATAATTCACTCTAGAATGTAATCAAAATAAATATAAATTTATTTAAATTTTTAAAATTTACATTAATTATTAAAATTATAATATAATGAATATACTCTTATAAAAATATAAAAATTACTTCATAACTATTTTTTTTGTTGGGAAAAAACATGACTCAACGAGTATAAAGTCTGGTTCAAACAACTATAGATAAGTAAAATAAGTAACAGAAAATAAACATAAAATTTAACTTTTTTGTTATTTGGTATAAAAATAAATATAATAAAATAAATAATTATTCTCATACGTAATAGCATAAAATTTGATATTATCCTTTTTAGAACTATTATTTTTTTAGTTTTTATCTTTGTTTTTGTGTTTTATTTTAATTTTGTTAAACAAAAAATTACTAATATCATTTAATTTTAATTTTTAACTTTTATCATAAATAAAAATATATGACTTTGTGTGCATTAAATAATAAAAAAAATACTCATAACAATGAAAGTTAAGTTTACTCTTTCGTTATATTTATAGGAGTGAAAATAATTCATATAAGTGATATTTTTTTTTACATTATTTTTAAAGTAGTATCTATATTTGAGTGTAATAATTATAAATTAATATACGGTGATAACTCATTGTGATTGAAGAGAAGGTAGAAGGAGAAAGAGAGAGAATAAGCCAATATAAGAGTGACGGTGATAAATACGTAGATAGATAATAGTAAGAAAAAAGAATAATGAAAACAAAAATTAAAAATTATAAAAGAATAATAAAACTAAAGATAATTTAAAATGTTGAATATAAATTATTAGAAATAAAAGTTTTTTAACCATTAAAATTATGCAAAAGAAAAGAGTGATTTAAATATAAATTTTTATATCTACTTTAGATTAAATAAAATTGAGAAATAAATAAATATATAAAAATTTATAAATTTTTATCTTCATTGTTACATATAATAACAACTTAATAATTTTAGAATTATACTTAAATTAATTTAAATTTAATTATTCTATATATTAAAAAAAATTAAATAACTTATAGATTTTTTTATTTTTTATTTAATTATTCTATATAAAATTTCTGAATGCTTAAGATCTTAAATTTTTTCTTAAAATGATAAAGTATGATTTTACAAGCAAGTATGAAAAATAAATATCTATATAATAGTTATACATCTAGATATCTAAATCAAACAAAAAAATAATTCTTTTAGCAAATCTTTAACAACTCAAACGTTAACACAATGGATAGCTATGAATTAAAGTGATAAACAAAAATGAGAGTTGCCATAATGGTACGATAGTAATTGATTGCGATTGAGTTAACAGAAGAAGAAACCAAGGAAAGGAAATAAAACAAGGCAATATAATAGTAACAATGAGACAATAATGATTATTATCCATGTAAAAACATGAAAAACAGATATAATCAAAATAAAAATTAATAATTTTAAAATAATAATAAAATTAAAAATAATTAAAGATGTTTAATATAAAATTAAAGAAATTATTTTTTTATCTATTAGAATTATGCATAAAAATAAAAAAATATTTTGAATATAAATTTTTAAATTTATTTTAAAATAAATAAGATTAAAAAAATAAATAAATTTAATATATGAATAACTAATTTGTAAACAATGTTAGTAAATTTTTATCTTAATTTTATTATACATAATAATAATAATATAATTTTTTTTACTTTTCTCAATTTAAATTTAATTATTTTATATTTTTTACATATATTAAATAATTTAAAATATTTTATTTTTAATTATTGATATTAAATTTATAATTTTAAAAATAAAAATATAGAAATAGTTTTTTAACTCAATAAAAAAGTGGCTAAAAAAATTAAATTAAAAATATTATAATTTAATAGACGACATTCAAAGCTTTTAAAGAAATACAATAGAAGCATTATCATTCTGAAAATACTCTTTCTATATTTAAGTATAATTGAGAATACAAATCTACTCTGTCGAATATTTCACCTCATATATTATCTAGGATTTTAAACTATAACAATTTTATATTACTTCTTTATTGTGTGCTTTTATAATTTAATATTTTAAAGATTTTTTATAGTAATTTTAATTTTAACAAAATATGATATAAATAAGATCACGTTAATATTAAAATAAAAAAATACTTATCAAATAAATTTAAAAAATATATAATATATTAACAAAAAATATAAAATTAATTTCTTAAAAATAATAGAAAAGCGGCTGACCTGTTGAGCCGCTAGTATATATAATTTGAATTTTAAAATTAATACTCAAGAGAGTACATACAAAATTTAAAAATTTTATCAGTTAGAAATAATACTATTAATAGTGGACAGTTAGAAAAAAGATAATCGTATTAATAGTGGGCACTTACGTGCTTTCACGTAAACGTGTTAACATGTTTATTTTAAATAGACAATCAATCTTTTCTATTATTTAAAATAGACGGTTTATCTTCCCTGTTATTTAAAATCGTCCATATTTTTTATTATCTGAAATATTCTATTTTTAAAAGTTTCATCCAATTTATATTATTATTTATAAATACATATAAACGAGATATACGAAAATTAAAAAAACACACATATCTCGTTTACCAACGAGATAAGAGTAAAATATTTATTTTAGTAAATATTTTTTAAATTATTTATTTCAATAATTATTATAATTTATTTATTTATTAAAATTAAAAATTCTTGAAAATATTATCAGTAATAGGCTTAATATACCATTTTCTAAGTTGATTATTGAATAATAATTATACAAAATTTTGTTATTGTCTCATTTTGTGGTTACACATTCATTACGTTTCTCGTCACAATACAAAGAACATGATTGGTATTTATGAGTTTATGAAAACCAAAAAAATAAAAAGAAATGGAATGAAGACAAAATACTGGCTAAAAAAATTTTCTCAACATGTTTTGTTATTTAATTTAATTAAAAAAGTAATTTTTTAATCCAAATTAAACTAAAGATACTTTTAAGAAGAATAAAAAAATCATCACAGTCTACCAGAAAAAGAGATAAAATAATAAATAAATAAAGTAATTAGCACCACCTAGTTCAACTAACATCAAATTTATTTCATTGAGAATTTATTTATTAGAAATATCTCTATTGGTAGTGGTCTTATCCATCGTCCAAAATATTTATATCAAAAAAATCAACATCGATCTGTATTCTATAAATATTAAATATCTATATTATTTGGTACCTACTTAAAATGTCATTTTCATATATTCTATAAATATATTGTTTATATTTTTTACAATTCTTATTTCATTATATATTTCGAACCAATGACACGCACCTTGTCATTGGAAGCTACAAAAAAAAAAGTGTTCCACCAAAGAAATTAAGTCTAAATCCAAACTCAAATGTATCCATGTTGAGTTTGGAAAATTTGAATTATGATGATGATTAAATATTGTTAAAAATATTAATTACAAAATTATTAAGTTAATTTTTAATTTCAATTGGTTGATTAATAATTTTATTAATGTACAGGTTTTATTATTGGGCCAAAATTCATATGAGTCCAATATGGTGAGAAAGTATTCAACCTTAGTACAAAAATAATTCCAAACAAAGTGGCTAAATTATTTTTGATGCAATAAGCAAATGCTTATTGGACCAGGAAACTAATGTGAAGCCCAAAACAAATTCTTTTTGATCCAACAAAGTGTTGGTCCGAAATTGAAGAAGAAAGAAAGGAATTGGAGCATGCTTTTCCACGGTTACCTTTCTCCATGGGTTATGGAATTCAAAGTTTAATTAAATTGAATGCATACATTGGTAACAAGAAAGAGAAAATTCAAATTGATTTGATTGCTTTAAATGTTCCACACGTTACTATGCATAGGGAAATGGTAATGGGATTTAATTAGTTTTAATTTCATTCATTGCTTCCAAAGCTTTTTCTCTCTTCTCTCTCCTTTCTCTTTGCATTCAGTCATGTCATACAGGAAGGAAGAAAGAAGAAGTTATCAGAAAAAGAGTGAAGCTATGAAGAAGGAAAAATGCTAGGTTGTTGATGGCCTTTAGAAAAAAAAAGATCTAAGACATGACGTGGTTGAGATCTTTGCCACTAAAGACAAGATGTGAAGAAGAAACTTCAAGATCTTCATGCCAAAAATATAGAAAATCGGTTTCGGTTAGAGAGGAAGATCTCTGTGGTAAGAGCTCGTTTCCACTTTTATTCATCCATCACAGGAGGTAGCTTATGTAGCTACATGGAGGAAGAAGCAAATATGGAAAAGAAGGAGCTGTCAACGATCAGAGATCCATCAAGGGTTGGAAGTCTTTCTTGGAGTCAAAGTCAAGATGGAGGGCTCAGATTGATGAAACTTGATGAGAAGGAATGAGAGAGAGGTACATGCATGTTGATTTGCTTTCGGTTTTTCCTCTCTCTTATCTTTGTTCGAACCAGCTGTTTGTTGGAGAAGATGTTGGTGGCTTGGTTGAACTGGTTTCAACCTTGGAAGCTTCCCCTTCTATAATAAGGGTGAACGGCCAAGGGTTGAGACAAGGAGAGTAAGCACAGAGTTCTCATAGCTATCCTAAGCTAACAGAAGTTCTTCTCCTTCAATGTGTTTCATTTTGTTTTCTTTTCTTTAGTTTTGTCTGTCTGAGTCTCATGGTGAAAAAGACAAATAGAGTGAGGTTTGTAAGAAAAAGCCAATGAGAGGAAAAAGGCAGAGAGTGAAAAAATTAAAGAAAAAGCCATAGATATCTAAGAGTTTCTTTGTACATCTGTGTTGTGTTTCATGATCCTGGGATTCCCTTGCAAGTTGGGTTAGCACTTTGCGGTTGAAAGCTTGGTAGGTGACCAAGTCAAGTTCAATTTTGGAGATAGATTCTGGACTTGTCCCGGATAGGAATGGGCAGTTCCTAGGGAAGAATTGGTGTATGTAATCTGTTTGATTATAGTAAAATTCCGTCACTGTTGTGATGGAGACTGGATGTAGGCTGCATTGCACTTAGCAGCTGAATCAGAATACTTCTGGGTATGATTCTCTCTTTCTCTTCTACTCCATTTCTGTTTCTGTTGCGCAAGAGACAAAATTGAGAAATATCTCCTAATCGGTTACGAGACAAAAAGAAAATATCTCTCGACTGGTTGTGAGACAAAAAGCAGAAATATCTCCTAAAGTTATTCTAAAAGGCAGAAAGTAGTTTTTAGGGAAAGGGGGCTAAGATTCAACCCCCCTTCTTTTAGCCACTGATTACCATCAATCCATATACTTCACCAGCCTCGCTCCAAGATCATCTTCTTTGGATTTACAATGAACTATTAAGTCTTCATGCTTTTCCATATAATTTTGGATGGTCACTTGTATTTTTGGTGAAAATTCGCCGCTGCTTAATAATAATAATTGAACCATAAGAAGAAGGACAAGTCATACCATGAAAATGCTTCTAGCACAAAGACCAATTGATATATATATATATATATATATATATTTCTCTCTCTCTGAAATTATTGTTGTGTGTATATATTAAGGTTATGAGAATCAAATCGGTCATCGAATCAGTTAAGTGACTGGTTCGATGGTTCAATGGTTCAATCGGAGTCAAACTGTTTTAATTCAATATACAATAAAATTGTTAAAATTTAATATGCATATAGATATTATAAAAACTAAAGCAGTAACTTGGTATAAATATTTGTACATTTCAGTGTAAAAGAGACATGCAAATCATAATTAAATCAATTTTCTTTTTTATTCTCAAATTCTCTTTCACTCTATGACTTCTTGGCTCTTGCACAACAATAAAGTGGTGCTGGTGCTGCATAATTCTCCTTTCCAAATTCATCATCTCAGAGCAATTCTTTTATCCCTAATGACATTCTTGGCAAGAACATACACTTCTTACTTTTTGAGGCTAGAACCAAGAAAATCAAATTCAATAATCATAAAAAAGAATTCAGAATAACATACTTACATAAAAATTCAAATCACTAGCAAGTAGCAACACATAATTCAGAATCACAAAAAATTTTAACAAAGACTTCTAATCAAGTATTCAACAATAATTAAATTCAACATATCATCCAGTTAATTCACCAAAACTTAATATAGCCGAATTCAACAGACCAGAATTGAATTTATATAGAAAAATTCAAAATACCAAAATTTCAAATTCAGAATTCTAAAATTGAACTTAAACAGAACAAGAACCCAAATCTACCCAAAATTCTAAAATTGAACTTAAACAGAACAATGTAAAACTAGGTTAATTAATGGCTAATTAATCCACAAATGAGGATTTATTCTAGAAAGAAAAAAATGTGATTTTTATGGCTTAATATGATAGAGGAGATTGAGACGAGAATTTCGGTACCAATTTTGTAGAAATCGGACTAAGATTGAACCGAATGGGCCAAACCGGGCCAACCGGACCCAAAGTAGGCCCTTGGCCCAACTAAACTAAACCTAATACACTCATTTCAGCACTCTCTCTCCTCACTTATCACTCAAACACGCTGAAATGGGGGCAAGAATGGGGGAAGAACACTCTCTCCAAGTTCTAACCCTTGTTTGAACTTCAAACCACCATAACTTTTGATCTAGAGCTTCGATTGTCGCACCGTTTGTGGCCACACGTTCACTGCGGAGAGCTCTACAAAACCCATACAATCAATCTTGAGGTAAGCCACAGTTTGCTCTTCGAATTTCCAGCCTTAGTTTCGAGTTTCATGAGCAAAAATGTTGAGATTTTGGACTCTTTGATGTTATAGGACTCAACTCTCTTGAAGGAGAAGATTAATCTTGTCTCCTTGGATCTTGGGTGTGGTAAGATTCTCAACCCTAGTGTAATTGGTTGTTCTATGATGTTTGGGTATTGAGATGTTGTGTATGGGTATGATGATTATGGCTTAGGTTGTGTATATGTGAATATTTGAGACTTTGAAAAGCTTGAAGAGGGTTTTGTATGCAAAAATCTGTTCTTGGAGGTGTTGAGACCTTGAGAGCTTGAGAAAAAGTGGTTTGGAAGTGCTCCGGTTGAGCTTGGGAAATTGGCTAAGGTATGGTCTCGGTTTCTCGTATCTAATATGTAATGTGGTTGGAAATACTTAGGTTAGAGGCCCTAAGATAGGTATTGAATTGTTGATGTTATTGAATGGTTGAGATATATGATGTGGTCATATATGTGATGATGATTATTGATGCCTTGTTGGTATGATGTATGAGAAATATGCATGTTGTGATATATGCTTGATGATTGATTAAGGTTGAATTATGGGTGAAACCATGTTGATGGTGAGTATGATATTGATTATGTACAATGAAGGTTGATTGGAAATGGTATTATTGGAAATTGGGATGAGAAAGTATGTATGACATGTCTATGTGTTTGTCTCTTAGCCATTTGATTGAGAAGTGTTAAAATGGTGGGATGATGTTTTGTGAATTGTGGTAAAGTGTTAATATGTGAGTTGAGGAGGCTTGACGTTGTTTTTGGTACATGTTGATTGATTTCAAAAAGGGATGAAATTGGCATATTTTGGTTGATTTTGAAAAGAGTTGAAAATGGCTTGTTTTGAAAATGGCACTTTGTGGTTTTGTATGAAAACACGATTTTTGGGCATATTTTGATGGGACATAACTTGGACTACGGATCCTCGTTTTGTACCAAACTTGTTTAGAAATGAAATTGGATTCGGGATGTTCATGCCGTTCGAAGAACGGGCGAAAAATGTTTTGAAATGAAGAAGTTATGTCCGTTGGAAGATTGCGGGTTTTATATGTGGATTCTGCAGCTTTTAACTTAGAAAAATTTTAATCAGAATACCCACCCACGCGTAGGCGTGCTTGACGCGTACGCGTCGTTTTTCAAAAAGGCACCATCCACGTGCGCGTCGATGTGATGCACCCAATGCCCAGCCATTCTTCCCGAGAGTTGTGCCAGTTTTGTGCGTGGGGCACAAATGTACCCACGCATACGCGTGGCTGACGCGTACGCATCATTTGGCTGTTTTTCAATCCACTCGTCCGCGTGTATGACGCATACGCGTCGATGAGCTTTGTGGCCATCCACGCGTGCCCGTGGAGTACGCGTACGTGTGGCCCTGTTTTCATCCCAAAGTTAATTTTTGAGTTTTAAAAGCCAAATTTCACACTTCTAAGCCTCTGATCTCACCACTTGTGTCTTAAATCATTATGGTATGCCTAGCAATGAGAAAAGGAGCTAGGGGATGTGGGACTTGCGAGTGAAGCAAGGGAAAAACGAATGATCAATGAGGATCAAAGATGACTATGTGAGATGCGAAGGATGGCGGTGGAAGTGCTTGTTATGCCATGGGCCGAAGGGCCGTAATTGTTAATGAATTGGCTAGTTATGGATTTAACCGTGAGGCGGATGGCTGGATTATTACCGTGTTACGGCGGAGCCATGATTATGGCTAAGTATAAATGCATATATGCTGTTGAATGAATTGTGAATGTGTGCACTTCCACTATCGGAGATAAGAGTTTCCCTGGGAGGAAGCAGTGGCTAGCCACCACGTGCTCCAGATTGAGACTCGAAGCTCTTTTAACCCTATGTCGTCAGGGTGGCTGGACACTGTGAAAGTCCCGGATGAGCTCACCCCCATAAATATTCACTAGTGAGGGTGATGGATATGGATCATGATTATGATCAAGTTTATATTGAGTATAACTCGAGTTGGGAAGACACGACAGAGGGACAGTCCAATGGTTAGCTACCAGGACTTGTCGGGTTTGCTCTATAACCGATAGATGATATCATCATCCATTAGGGACAGGCATTCATTATATGCATACTATGTGAATTGTTTGAGATTGCCTATTTGACTGCATATTACTTGCTATCTGTCTAAATGCCTTATCTGTTCCTACTTGCATATCTCTTGTCTGAAATAATTATGTTTGCCATATTATACTCCTATTGGTGGTTGGGAGGTCTGAAGGAATTGGAAAGGGAAGTATTAGTTAGACTGAAACATCTTTAGTCAGATGCCCTTTATGGTTTAGCTTGTTTATAAGCATTGATTTTATCTGGAGGAAGTTCTACGATTGCCTTTGGCTTTCCTCTATTATTACATGTTATATATGTAGGAACTGTTACCATGCTGAGAACCTCTAGTTCTCACCCATGCGGATTTTGTGGTTTTCAGATGCAGGACGCGAGGCTTCTCGTTGAGGCATGCTGGAGACTTCCGGATTAGCGAAGATCCTTTGTTCTTGGGGCTCTGTCTTAGTCTTATATGTTTTGCATAGATACTTTTATCTCCATTAAATAATACAAACTGTGATGACTCCTCTTATAGGAGATTTTGGAGAATAGGTTCTCAGTTTTTGTGTCCCTTTGGGTTTTCCTTATTTATTTACATGTATATATTGCTATGCTCGGGCCGGTTATCTTCACAACATGATTTTGAGACTTGATATTCCTATTTTTGACACTCTTTTGTATATATATAATCTCGCGTTGGTTTATCCTTGTCCGTTACGTTATCGATCGAAGTGTTGCGCTTTCGAGTTACGAATTTTGTTTTATCCCTTTTTCTACAAAGGCTCCTAGCTATAATCATTATTCACACTACTATATGTACTAAACTTTTATTTTAGAGGTCATAATACCTTGCTATCTCTGAATTATGACTTAAACATAAGACTCTATATGGTAGGGTGTTACAAACAAAACCCTAAATCTGCCCAGAATTGTAAAATTGAACTTAAACAGAACAAGAACAAAACCCAAATCTACCAAGAATTCTAAATCTGAAGTTCTGAACTCAAATCTGCCCTAAATTCTTTGCTGAATAAAAATTTAATTGAAAAAAACCAAAAATCCATGAACTCAAATCTGCCCAATTCATACAGTTTTGTCACCAAATAAACAAAATTAATTGAAAAACAAAAAGATTGAAGTACTCATCGCAGGAGACCATAGAAGGCCGGAGCCAGGCGACGACCAACGCTCCAGTGACAGTGACGACAACAAGCCGACGACCACGACGATGCCAAGCCGACGACCAGACGATGCCAAAGCTTCGGTGACGGTGACGGCGACGCTTCGATCTGTGAGAGCTGCCTCGACCCGTGATGCTGACGCTTCGACCCGCGACAATGACGCTCCGACATTTGTTGGAGGTAACTGTGTTTGTAGGAAGAAGGTTGCAGAGCAAATTAGGGTTGAGAGGTGACCAGGGCTCTTCGAAGAGGAAAGTGGGCTCAGCATTCAGCAACGTTATATATTTCAGCCTTTTTTACCTTTTTTTTCACCAGCACCAAAACGACGCAGTTTCGTGGCTTTGGGGGAAAATCGGTACTTGCTGAAACCCGATCGGTTCGGTCGGTTCATCGGTTAACCGCCGGTTCGACCAATTTTTTATCGATTTTTTGCAAGACGGTTTATAAGTGGATCGGATTGGCTAACTGACCGGTTTTCGATTAACCTAGTTAAATTGGCTGGTCCGATCCGATTTTTAGAACTTTGGAACTTAGTGAGTGGTAATGGGAATGTGAATGTGAGACCAATTGCTTGAAGTTTGCAGTGACTTAGTCTTTGCTGGTTAATAGTTTCCTTCAAGCTCCCCAGCTGCTTTCAAAGCTGGTAGGGGTAGAGGCGACAAGTTTGGAGTTTCGGAAGAGGTGAAAGGTGAGGGAGAAGTAGAGGTTGCAGTTGAAATCGGAGTCGAAGAGGTGGAGGGAGGAAGAAGGGTGGTGATGGCGGTGGTGATGATGATAATGGTAGCAGTGATGGTGGTAGTTGGGGAGGAGAGTGGTGGTAGAGTTTGGGATTGGAGGAGCTGAGAATATTGAGAGAGAGAGAGAGAGAGAGAGAGGGGGGGGAGAGACGATGGTGGTAGTGGTGGAGAGAAGGATAGTTTGGTAATTTTATTTAATATTTTAGGATTTAGATAATTTTGCTTGCAAAAGCCATTTTTATGGGTACAAATTGTAATTTTCGTCTTCTATGGATAGATATATCAGCGTTTTCAACTTTCATGTGTAGAAATAGTAGTTTACTCTATTAAAAAAAATAAAATAAAAGCTCAAAAGTCCAAAAATAAAACCAAAGCTCAAGTGTTCCAATAAAATGTCACAGTATTTCAATCACAGAATCAAAGCCAGAAGAGACACAAGATAGACATGGTCAAAATCAACAAAAGATAACCATTGCAGTTACATTAAAACAGGATCAGCATCCGCAGTCACCAAAATAGTCATATCATTGAAAATTAATGATTGAATAACTAAAAAAATTTAAAAGCTCACCTTAATTGCTCGCAGAGAAGAGGGAGATAGAGAATCGAGCCACAGCAGCGGCACAACGTAAGCACAGCAGAAGACGTGTGTGACACGAAGACGCAGAGGAAGACGTGTGTAGCGCGGTAACGCAGAGGAAGACGCAAGCGGCGCTGTGGTGGGGCCAGTGAGAGAGCAATCAAGCTGAGGCGAGGCGACGAGCAACGACAAGGAGCCAACGAGAGAGAGAGAGAGAGAGAGAGAGAGAGAGAGAGAGAGAGAGAGAGAGAGTGCGACTTTGTGGAGGCTGAGTGAGGATGTAAGATTGAGAAAGAGTAAGGTTCACTTCTAGGGTTAGGTTAAGGTTTTTTTTTTAAAACCACAAACAACATTGTTTTGTGGCAAGAGGAAAAAAATGATCAAACCCATCGGTTATTTAAAATTGTTGTTTCACTGATTTTGTTAAAACCTGCCGGTCCAAATTACTTCCCACTGATTAATTCCTTCCGAAGCTATTATTCACACTCCTCTAAATCAGTCTTTGAAATGTGTTATCCATCGTTATAGATAGATTGAATTTTTTTTCTAATATGAAGATAAAAAATTTGAGAGTCAAATTTTATGATAAAATTTTACAAATATGCAAATATGACCTTTAAATATGTAATTTTATAATAATAAAAAATTTATAAATACAAAATTGACCTGTAGATTTCTAATATTAATTAAAAAACAAAATAAATTATAAACACAAATCTGTTTCTCAAATTTTTGTATCCAAATTTAAGTTTCAAATTTGTTCTATTTGTCTTCCACAATTTTGTGATATACCCTTTATCTTTATGATACAATAAAACATACAGTCTTTCAATTTTAAAATAAAAAATACATTTTTTTGCTATGAAAAATAAATATATTCATTTATATCTGCTGTGCGTGAATGTTTATTTGCCGAATTGATTTAATTTTATCTTTAATATTTTATTTATTTTTATTTTGTATTGAATATTTTAAATATATTTTAATCATACATAGTATTTGCATTTATAACTTTCCTAAATTTATTTATCCTTTATTTGACCAATTGACTCTCAACCTCTATAAATATATAGCCATCAGTTTTTAAGAACAAAAAGTATTATTGAAAATGTCTACAAGAGTGAAATGTATCATGTTCTTATTCTTGTTGGTTGTGTTACGACCACTTTTCGTCAATAGCCAGTCAACGGTTTATGTTAAAAATGCTGTAGAGGGCAATTTGAAACTTACTATTCACTGCAAATCTAAGGATGAAGATCTTGGAGCAGTGACTCTCAACCCAAATCAATCCTATCGGTTTGTTGTCTTTCCTAAATTTTTCGGCGGGACATTATATTTTTGCACTTTTCGTTGGCCAGGTTCATGTCATTGGTTTGACATATATGTAGAAAGTAGAGATCTAAAAATTTGTTATGATGATCATCCAACTGCATGTAACTGGATTATAAAGAAGGCTGGACCATGCCAAAATTCACCTCTTTCGAATCAATGTTTCAAATGGAATCCAGACACGTGTGTTCCATGACAAAAAAAATGTTGATTTTAATGAAATAAAATAAATGAATTCTTGAATCACAAACAGTTTAAAAAAGTTTCTAATAATTTTATTTTATGTCTGTTTCTAATTGATCCTTGATAAAGAACGAAAGATTTATTTTATGTTTAATTGTTCTGTCGGTCTCTATAATTTTATAAAATTTACAATTAGATTCTTATATTTTTTTTTAATTGGATCCACCGAATATTTTTTCGCAAATTGAATATATAAATTAAACAATTAAGAATCTAATTAGATTGATTATATATTATTTGAAAAAATATTTAGCTAATTTTAATTTTTTGACGTAAAAATAATCTATTTACAAAATTAAAAGCATTATAGAGACTTAATTATTATATATATATAAATAAATCTCATTATAAATTAAGTAAATTATAAAGACTAATAAAATAATTAAATTTTTATTTTATATATTTAGGAATAAACTAATATTTCTGATCATAAAAAGTTTGAATAATACTAATTTTAATAAAATAGGATAGGATGTAGTTTAATTTGTCTCTAATTTTTTGAAAAAAAATTTAAAATTTTTTAATATTAAAATTATTTTGATTTTATTTCTATTATTTTTTATAAATTTTAATTTTATTCAAAATTTTAAAATTTTTATAGTCAATGTGTGGTTAATATATATTTTTTTATTTTATCCTATTTCGTCACTGCTCTCCCCTCTCTCTCCCAACGTCCCAAGCCTATTCTTATCGCAACTTATTAATATATATTTTCCTTTTAACCTCTAAGAGATCGTTATTAATATATACAAGTTGACCATAAAAAATTTAAAATTATAGGATAAAATTAAAATTTATCAAAAGATTAAGAACAAAATTAAAATAAATTCAACGTTAGAGATATTTTTAAAATTTTTAAAAAACATTAAGAACAAAATATACTTCACCCAATAAAATATAATTTAATTCGATACCTATAAAAAATTGATTAATTTAATAAAATAAAAAATTGAAATGACTTGAAATTTAAAAAATAAAAGAATAATTTATACTATCTTTATATATTATTACAAAAATGAAGAAGTTTGGAGTGAAAAACTGCTGAAGTGCGATACGAATATATGTTTTATTTTTTTATGGTTAAAGAAGCAAATATTCAAAATGAAAAGTATGAAGTACAACATAAATCTCTCTAAACCAAAAACTAGCCAAAGATTAAACAGATATAGAGATATTAAAAAAAACTAATTAAAACTAATCCACGAAAACAAGACCTACACAATAATGAAACTCAACCATCATGTAAAATACATACGCCTAGATGAAAGCTAAAAAGACAAAAATATAATATAATTGAAGAAAAATAATAAAATATAAAATCCTAAACTCAAATCTATTCAATACTTTTATATTTAGTTTTTTCCTGAATATTTATATTTGATTTTAATTTTATCTTTAATATTTATTTTATTTATTTTTCTTTTGTATCTAATATTTTAAATATGTTTTAGTTAAATCGTTACTGTATGTATAAAATAAAATTAAAGCATGGTGTTTGTATTTATAATTTTTTTTAAAATGACTGAGATAATGTTTAATTTGGTTCCTAAATTTATATAAGGACCTGAATTTAATTTTAAAATTTTAATTACCTCCTGTATTTAGTCCTTATATTATACAAATGTGACTTATATTAATTTCTAGAACAATTTTTGATGCACATACATACATTAACGAAATATTGATGTTCATAACTAGATGTCACGTTGTTAGATTAATACAATATCATTCGAGTATTAGTATTGGCACTCAAATAGTGGTGTTTATTGAATTTTTTTCTCTCAAAATAAGTGGTACGACTTCGTTTTATTTTATTTTTTTGATCACTAAATGACAACCAATTATTCGATTGTTTAATTAGAAAAACATAGAAACAACATAAATCCAAAAGTAGCACCCCATAATAACAAGAGCACAAGAACAAAAAAAAAAAACATAAGCATATGTATTTAAATACCAGAAGTATGGACAAATTTGAGGATAACAACATATACTTTCTAAACACGGTGTTAGTAAAAGCAGTAAAATATATAGAGTGTTAATGGATCGGATCCATCTATGGTGTTTATCTAAATTCGATCTAAAAATTGTGAATATAGATCTGCAAAGTTATATATCATTGGATCAGATCGGATCCGCACACTAATTGGATTGGATTGGATTGCGAATTTTGTGTAGCTATCCGTATATTCGCGTATCCGCAAAAATAAAAAAATAAATAAATAAATATTTTTTTATATTTTATTTCAACTAATAATTATCATATATGTTGTATTATTTTAATTTATTATTTAAAAAAATATGTTTAATATCATTTTAAGAGTAAACATGTTTAAAAGAATAAAACAATAAATTTTATTGTTATTTTTTTAATAAAAATAAAACTTTTAAAAATATGTTTGTGTTTTGTGGATATATCCGATCCGATCCGATCGGTTCCAAACTTAAAAACTGTGGATATGGGATCCGATCTGATCCGCGTTCACCCCTAAAAATACATAGAAAAAAAGTAACAGGATTTTTTTTTTTGGTGACTGAAATAAATTAAACAAAAAAAAACAAAAGAAACAAAACAAAGAACTGCTTAAATAGAGGGACAGTCCCGTTTAAGACTACTCTTAAACTCCTCCCAAGGTGAAAGAAGCTCCACATGCGAAAGTTGTAACTTCATCGCCATCTTTGCCATAGTATCTGCCACCGTGTTTGCATCTCTCATAATCAAACGAAAGTCAACACGCCAATTCCAATGCATGATATCTCTTATTTTAAGTACCAGTGGATCAATAAACCCAAAACCATCTTGAGTAACAAGATTAAATGCTTCCACACAATCCGTCTCACAAATAACATCTCGTTGACCCACATCCCAAGCTAAGAGATATCCTCTCCAAATAGCAAACAATTCTCCTTGAAGAATACTATTACTCTCAATCATTCCCAAACACCCCCTTTGCCAGCTCCCATTACAATCTCTAATAACACAAGCAAAACCAACACTATCACCCGAACCAAAATAACTAGCATCACAATTAATCTTAAAAGTACCAATGGATGGGGGATTCCAAAAACCATTTAGAGTAGAGGGAAGGGACATACGTTGTAATTCAAAAATATTTCTAAGCTCCTTTTCTGAAGTTAATGCCAGACAAATGACTTTTACCGGAGGCCAAGTTTCATGGGGATTAAAGATGTCGTTATTCCTTGCTCGTCATATCCACCAAAGTCCCGAAAAGAACTTGAACGGGTGCTCTCTGCTATGATACAAGAACCAGTTCTTCAAATCCAAAGGATGACAAGGAATATCCAACCTTTGCCAGACAAGCTGAGCTTTTGGACAATCCCGAATACAATGTATAACCGATTCCTGGCTAGAAAGACATCTTGGACACCTATCCGATGACGACATCCCTCTTCTAAAGCGAAAACTTGCAATAGGAAGAGCCTCCTTAAGACACAACCAAGCCAAAAACTTATGCTTTTCCGGAACAAGCTGACGCCAAAGCCAAAGCCAATTCTCCCTCTCCTCCCAACCAAACAGCTGCTTACACAACCACAAGTAACCATTGCGTGAGTCATAGACTTTGGCAATAGACCCACTCCAATACCAACCCACTTCCGGACCTGCTTGTTCATCTGGATTGTAAGAGAGAATATTATCTTTCAGATTTTGAGATAAAGGAGAATAAAGAGTATCCAAATGCCACCTACCAACCGACCAAATATCCTGTATCCGGAGATTTGAATCAGAAATGTGGACATAATCCATCTCATTAGATAACCGTCCTTCTCTCCTCCAGCTAGAAAACCAAAAATTCTGGTTCAAATCTCCAATACACCAAGCAAACCCATCCTTCAACACTTTCCAAGCCTTGCAAAGACACCTCCAAATGGGAGAGTCCTTGTTCTTAGGATAACTAAAACAGTCATATAGAGATGATCGGTATTTGGCATCCAATAATTGGACCCATAGCTTGTTTGGCTGCTGGAAAAAAGTCCAAACTAGCTTCCCAAGAAGAGCAATATTTACACAATAAGGATCTCTAATCCCCAAACCTCCATATTTTTTTGGAGTAACCAGTACCTTCCAACTAACAAGATTCAATCCTCTTCCATCAACTTGTCCTTTCCAAAGAAAATTTCTCATCATAGACTCCAATTTACTAATGATTCCTTTGGGAAAAATAGAGACCTGCATCTGGTACGTGGGAATAGCAGCGGCAACAGAATTAACCAAGCAGAGTCTACCAGCCCGATTGAGTAAACTCCCTTTCCAGCTTGCTAGCCTACTCCGAATCTTATCCAGGACACCATTGAAAGCTGAACGAGTCACTCTAGAATGGCTAAGGGTAACTCCAAGATACTTGCCCAAATCCTGGACAAATCTGATAGAGGATACCCCAGTGAAAACCTCTTTCCTTGTTGCAGAGACATTCTTGGAGCAAAGCGCTTTAGACTTCTCCACATTAATCTTCATCCCAGATGCTTTGCAAAAAGTCTCTAAAACCAACATCACATTTTGCACTTGTCTCTTTATAGCTTTACAGAATAGAAGCAAGTCATCCGCAAACATTAAATGGGATATTCTTGGTCCCCCTCTAGAAATAGCAACCGGCTCCCACAAGCCCAAATCAACCTGATGACTAATAAAGCATGCCAGTCGCTCCATACACAACACAAAAAGATAGGGTGACATAGGGTCTCCTTGTCTAAGACCTCGGCTAGGAGTAAAGCCATTCAGACGACTCCCATTCCAAAGAATAGATAAGGAAGAAGCAGTGACACAATTCATAATCAAATTAAGTGTAGGAATAGGAAAACCAAAGCTCTTAAGGGTATGAGCTAAAAACCTCCAGTCAACTCTGTCATAAGCTTTCTCCAGATCAATCTTAAAGGCCAGTGTGCCTTTCTTTGATTTAGTCTTCTTCATAAAGTGGAGGACTTCTTGAGCAATAATGATGTTGTCAGGAGTTCCTCGTCCCGGAATAAATCCTCCTTGAAGCGGGCCAACAATCTCCGCAAGATGAGGACGAAGCCTATTAACAAGGACCTTCGTGATGATCTTGTAAACTACATTGCAGAGACTAATCGGCCTGAAATCTTTCATAGATACCGGTGATTCAACCTTTGGAATGAGAACCAGTAAAGTCTCCAACATTCTCGGATCAAGAGTAACACCGGAGAATGCCTGCTTAACCATCTTCCAAACATCAAGACCAATGATCTCCCAATATTCTTTGAAGAAGAAAGCTTGAAACCCATCCGGACCTGGAGCTTTAAAAGAGTTCATGTGAAAAACAGCTGTTTTGACTTCCTCCATAGTAACTGGTGCCGTAAGATTATTGCAAGCTTCCTCATTCAGAGAAGGAAGAGGCACATCACCAAGGCAACCCAAATCAACATCATCCAAATGACAGAATAAGCTTTTATAGAAAGACTCTGCTTCTTGACTCAGAACCTCTGGATCAGTTTCCCACACTCCATCCTTGAGAAAAAGGCCATGAATCTTATTATGCTTCCTTCGCGCAAGAGTTTGAATATGAAAGAATCTTGTATTCCTATCCCCGAACCTTACCCACTGCTCTCTGGACTTTTGGAACCATAGGAGCTCTTCTTGCACTAGAGTATTATTATAATCATCAAGCAACTGTTGCTCTTTCTGACGCAAATAAATACTATCCACCACTTCCAAACGCTTTTGTAAATAATTAATCTGCTGCTCTAATTCACATTTCTTAACAAAAATGTTACCAAATACCTTCGAGTTAAACTCTAGTGAATTTTTCTGTACTTCTGAAAGCTTGCCATGAATTCCTCTATTACCAGACCACCATGACTGGTTCACAATATCTTTATACCCAGGATGAGTAGCCCAAGCAGCAACAAATCGGAAAGGTCGATTCCCTTTAGGCTGAGGACGACCTTTACAACGCACCAGAATAGGGCAATGATCAGACTGAAGCCTATTTAAAACTTCTGCATAAGCCTCTGGAAAGATAGATAACCAACTACTATTTATACAGACTCGATCAAGCTTTTTTGCCACGTCAACATAATTTTTCACCCTCCTGTACCAAGAAAACTGCCTCCCGATAGTCTTCAGATCAAACAAACCACTATCCCCTAATGAAGTAGCAAACATGTCTGCTCTTTGATGAGAAAATTGACAGCCCTTAGATTCATGAGAAAATTTGACTTCATTAAAATCACCAAGAACAATCCAAGGTCCTTGAAAAACCATGGATTGTGCAACAAGATAATCCCAAAGGAGAACCCTTTTATTAAATTGAGGACTGCCATAAATACCACTACACCTCCAAATTAAATTATCAAAGTGAACCTCAACAGTAACACCCTGATCAAAAGCATCAATGAACTTACAACAAACACCCTTCATAGAGGATAGAAACCAAATACCTCCCTTATGCCCCTGTGCCTCTACTATACCAACAGAGTGATACCCCAACCTTTCCCAAAATAATTTTAAATGCTGAAAAGGGGAGTGAGTTTCAACCACAATAAAGAAAACAGGTCTAAATTTCCTAACAAGTTCCTTACAATGCACCCGGGCTAACTTATTAGAAGCACCCCTAATATTCCAAACAATCATATTTAAACTATCCATAAATAATAGGGACAGAATAAATAAGAACATAAACTCTAAACAGAATCACCAACCTCAATAGGTGGTTTGTCCTGCGGTACTGGCACACTCTGATCCTCAATAATTGCCACCTTTGGACCCCCTGACACTGCACTTGCCATGCTTCCATCTACTAAGGTTTCCTCCGTTGTGCCACCATTTTTATCAACTGGCGAGTTCTGCAAGGAGGAAGGCCGAGGACGCTTCCGTAGAGAAATTCCACGACGTGCAGGAGTTCTGCGCAATGGAGATGGCGCAATTTCATGTTTTTCTTGCTTCCCCATCCTAATGCCAGTTGATTTGCCTCCATCACCATGCAAATTGGGCCTTGGAACCCTTCTCGAACCAAACTTGTGCTGCTTTCCATCTTGGTCCTTCAAACCTGATGACTGGCCCATTGTAAATTTTTTCTTACGCAGCACTTGTTGCCAGCCCTCTCCATCATCCATGCATGCCTCATTAACAAGACCATCAGGCACGTGAGGAGCCAATGATTCCGTAACCACATCCTTCCCTTTAACAACTCCTAATTTCTCACCCAAATCACGAGCTTCTGATTCAGCCTCTTTTTGAATCTCATGATTGTTGTGTGGCACTAGTGTTGGGGCTTCATTATTTTTTCCATCACCAAAGGAATTTATGT
Organism: Arachis ipaensis; assembly: GCF_059453495.1. NCBI lineage: Eukaryota > Viridiplantae > Streptophyta > Magnoliopsida > Fabales > Fabaceae > Arachis > Arachis ipaensis. Next base: position 11,688,850 of record NC_142439.1, on the reverse strand, counting down.
TTCCTTCCAAGGACTCCTTCTCCATGCACAACGATTTATCATGCCCATACCGTGCACAAGTAGCACAAATCAACTGTAAACTCTCGTACTCCACTTCATAAGTCACACCCTCCACTATAATATGTTTGATTACAGGCAACTCAAGATTAATTTGAACACAAGCTCGGGCATATTTTCCTCTTTCTGCGAGCTTAGTAGCCAAATCTACTTTCACCGGAATCCCAATTGCAGAAGCAATTCGCAGCATTGCTTGTTCCTGGTAGCACCAAATTGGAAGTCCCGAGACTCGAATCCATACCAGCGTTGATCCAAAGGATTTTTCGCATGGCCTAAAATCCACATCCCATGGCTTTACTGCAACATAGTGACCGTCTATCAACCACGGGCCACCAAGAATGACTTTCTCACGATCCCCAGCAATATCAAATTTAACAAAAAAATATCCAAATCCCACATCCAACAAATCAAACCCTCCTTTGATGCGCCATACTATCCGGAGCTTATGCATGAGAGCCGTGTAGCCATAATACTTATCCAACACCTTGATCACGATGGCTTCCTTATAAGGTTCAGCTAGACAGCTCTTTGCCTCCTTGGTAAAACTGACACTTGGTGGACGAGAATCACCCTGCTTACCTGTCACCGTCGCGATACCATCCCCAGATAAAGACCCTACTAATGCAAAGGCCTTAGACTTTTCTGCACCAATGACTTTATCTCTAAAAGAGACCTTGGATGGCTTTCCTAACCCCTCTCGAGAAGAACCCTCCTTAACACCGGATACACACCCACCCACGCTCTCCCCCTTATCTCTTCCGATGGCATGGCCATCTTCCTCACCGTGTTTCACCCTCAACCGCTCGCCCCCGCTTTCTCCTTCTCTCATTCTCTTTGAGTACGGAGTACGTACTCTTTCTCTGTTAGGTTTTTTTTTTAATACGTATTTATGCATGATGTACAAATAGATTTAATTTAAGGATTTTTAGAAAGAAAAAAAGAAGAAAAATATTAGTGTCTAAGCAAACTATAAACTTGAAAAGTTAATTGGAAAGTGAATATGTTGTCACTTTGTCAGCCTGCTCAAATGACTAATTACACTCTCTTTTAATTACTAATATTGTTAGTTTTTCTAAAATATCTTTGTATTTAATTTATTTGTTACTTGAAATAATACTTATTTATTCATATTTATTGTATATATAAATTCATTTGATTTCTCATTTTTATTTTACTTAAAAATAAGTTGCTTCATAAGATATATATGTATTAGGTAATTTTTTTAAAATTATTTTATTTATTCTAAATATTTTATAATAAAAATTTAAATATAATTAATTTTATATAAATTTAATAATTAAAAAATAATAAATAATTTATTAATTTTCACTAAATTATCTTCTAACTCTTCTTACCTTATTAACTTCCGCTGAAGTTGACTCAATTTTATTTTATTTTATTTTAATTTTCTTTTGTTAATTTGCAAAATATTGACGATAGCTGAGAAAGGAATAATATACCGACATTGGGGTTGAAGTGGGTGTGGGTGCAACCTCCTGGAATGTAGGGATTGCCAATGAATCCTTGTTCGCAGTGACATCTCCGAGCTGAGTTCTTGAAAGATGATGTAAGGGTGTGTGTGGTTCAAAGATTAAATTTTATTACTAGGAATGTTATTCTTAGGAATATAATACCTAGGAATAAGATTACTTGAAATAGAAGATATCTATGTTTGTTTATAAAATTTAATGTCTTGGAATGTTATGTAATAATTCTAGGAATGAATAAATTTTTGTTTGGTTGAGTTTAAATTTCTTGGTCATATTATGTAATATGTCAAAATTACCCTTACTCATTCAAATTAAATTATTAATGACTAAAAATTAAATATAAAGCTAATTAAATATTATTTTTTACATTGTTTTTTTTAATTTACAAAATATCTCTAATAATAAATTTACTAAAATACTCCTAATAATAAATATGTTTAGCTAAAATTATTATTGATTCTAATTTTTTTAGAATTTACTAAAATACCCCTAATATCAAATACATTTAGCTAAATTTTTTATTGATTCTAATTTTGTTAAATTTACTAAAATACCTTTAATATTAAATATGTTCAAATAAAATTATTATTGATTCTATTTTTTTAAATTTACTTAAATACCCCCAATATCAAATATGTTTAACTAAAATTATTATTGATTCTATTTTTTTTAAATTTATCAAAATACTCCCAATATCAAATATCTTTACTTAAATTATTATTGATTCTAAATTTCACTTAATAATATGTTTAATTAAAATTATTACTTTTTTTACATTTTGAATTTACAAAAATACTTCTAATAAAAAATTTACTAAAATACCCTTAATAAAAATATGTTTAATTAAAATTATTATCGATTCTAATCTTTTCAAATTTACTAAAATACCCCTAATAACAAATATATTTAATTAAAATTAACATTATCACAATTAAATTCACTAAAAAAACATTACTATTATCCAAATGAAAGTTACAAAGAAGTCTCAAAAGTAAAAAATTACTTGCACTAATAAGCATACATGCACAACTCTTATACAAGAACACAAACACATAAACAAAATAAAATCAATGTTACGACAGACAACCTCACACATAGAAAAATTATTACAATTATCGAGCGTGATATCTTCTCCTCCATTGGTTCCACATTTCTTGTGCAAGTTGATCTCTCCATCTACCCCAAGCATCACTCGTTTCAATATGGTGGATCGTCTCACCATCTACTCCAAGTATATTTTGATCTTCTATCTCATCAATAGGATCCACAACCATCACTCTTCTAATATGATTATGCAAAAGTCAACAAGCAGTTATAATTCTTCCTTGAGTCTTAATAGGATAAAATGATCTTCCCCTTAAAATTTCCCATCTTGCTTTCAATACTCCAAATACCCTTTCAATGACATTCCTAGCTTGTGAGTGTTTCATATTAAAAAACTCTTGAGCTGTACTGGGTTGATTATGTGGATTAAACTCACTCAAATGATATTTTTGTCCTCTATAAGGTGCCAAAAATCCTTCACAATTCATATATCCAGCATCACATAAGTAATAATGACCTAGTGTGACATACACAATTGAACAAAATTAATGAAAGATCAAATGGTTACTTTGATAACATATTAAAGTCTCAATAAAATACCTTGGGGAACACTAAACCCATTGCGAAATAGTGCATCTCGCAATACCTTAGAATCCGCAGCTGAACCCTCCCAACCCGCCAGTACGTAGATAAATTGCATATCGGGAGCAACCACTCCAAGCACATTGGTTGTTATGTCACCTTTTCTGTTTCGATATCTAGGCTTGTCAGCCTCAAGAACATTGACTTTGATATGAGTATCATCTAAGGCTCCTAGGCAATCCTAAAATTCAAAACAAAGATCAATTAACTCAATCCTAAAGAACACCAACCATATGAGATTTAATAACATTAGCAAAATAAATTACCTTAAACCATTTCCATCGTTCATCCATTCTATCTTGGCTAAATGGTTGAGGTTTCTTCAGTAAGAGATTATGACATCTCAAAATAGCAAGCAATACATCATTAAACCGCCTACTAATTGTTTCTTCAGATCTCACAAATTGTCTCTTTATTACTCTAATTTTGACGTCATGTGCTATAATATATAAAAACATGGCAACCATTTCTTCCACACCCATATTCCTACTTGGTTCTAACCTTCCAACCCTTTTTAAGCATGTTACACAATGCATGAAAAGCACATCTATCCATTCTTGTGTTTTCTATACATGCTAGATCACTAAAATAAATAATTCTATCAACACTAACATCTCTTATTACTTGCCTACTATAACTATCATTCCATTCTCTTTTTTTTTTTCAATTGCAATATAATCAAAATATAGCAAATCATCAACAACTTAACCATAAGGTCATTCATTAATTCGAAATGTAAAATCAAGCAGGCAATAACTTTCATCTTCTGTTTGGGATCCATTCTGCAAATAAAATAAAATAAAATAAAATAAAATATTTAGCTAGAAGACTTAACTATTTATTTATTCTATGTAAACACTATGAACCTGCGGAAAGAGGGAGGAGAGGAAGTCTATGAAAACACTTGATTTATAGACTAGCCTTACCAATGTAAACAATATAATACATGAGCATTGATCGGCAAAACTCACTCAAAAATCTCATGTCATTCTAACATAAATTGGTGCTGATAACAAAATGAATAACCTGGGAAATACTGTCAATTTATTTAATTCTTACCCCCAAAGATAAGAACATATGAAAAAGACATTTCCGTGTTGCTCCAAATATAAGTAAAGTCCCAACAATAGACAAGTTACAACTTGACAAAACAGAATCATAAAACATGGAATGTATGAAAAAGAAGTTTTTATGTTGCTGCAAATGTAAGCTTCAACATAAAACAAATCACATTTTGACAAATCAAATCATGAAATATGGAACATGGACAGAACATCATGTACATGAACAGAGAACATCCGTTCAAGTAGAAAAATGGAAAAAAAATATGATTTGTTGGAATAATGAACAGAAGAAAAACAAAATTGGTGATCGAGCATTAAATTGTCCCAGCACCTACATTTGTGATGTTTTATATACATTTTTGAATAAAGGTCTGTCTGTAGTATCATAAAAAATTAAGGTATTTATATGAATAAGGAGCCTGATATTCCCTTAATTAGAATCATGAATACATGTAAGAATGTGGCCATCACATTGGTAAAATATTTAAACTCCACAAAGTACAACCTCAGAAATATTTCGCATGTTAAATAATCCAAATCTTAAAATATTAAAATATTTAGTTAGAAGACTTTACTATTTATTTATTCTATATAATGATTACTATAGCAGGCTAAAATGTGGAAAGAATAAAAATAAGAATTACCACTTTATATTTTCCAAAATCCAAATACAATGGAATTAAAAAAATATATATTAAGCTAACAAAATGAAATAAGAACATCTTCACACAACTCATGAACTGCATTCTTGTGATACCTACTAAACCCAATGCTATGAGTAGATCATATGTAATTCAGATTCCACCATTCTAGCATGTGTAAGAAGATTAACCTGATCAAAATCTTGAAGCTGTTTTACAGCTACTCAAAATACTCATTTCACCAAACTAAATAACACAGGACCAAAATAAGTAGTACTTCCCAATTCACACATAGGGATAAGATGAACATGCAGAGAATAAAAGTTGGCAAGTTCAAGAACTCGTCTTATTGTCAAAATTGGACCACCAAATTTTTCCATTCTCAGAACTTAAATCCAAAAGCACTGTTAAGTCACTAAAGTATTCAGCAGTTTGACGAATCTGAGATGTGATGACTGATAAGCATGCAATGAAGAAGAACAAATAATAATAATAATAATAATAATAATAATAATAATAATAATAATAATAATAATAATAATAATAATAATAATAATAATAATAATAAATAGTAAAAAGAAGTTAGCAACCTACCTTGAAGATTAGAGAGGTTGGCAATCTGACGAGGGATATCACCAGAGAGAGAATTGACATTGAGACACAAGTCAGTGAGGTGAGTCAAGGAGGAAATCTCCTTGGGTAAAATTCCACTGAGAGAGTTGAAGTGAAGATAGAGACCAGTCAAGCTCTTAAGACTAGAAATGGCAGTAGGTATGCTTCCAGAGAGACCCTTTCCTTGCAGTGAGATATTCACTACAAGACCTTCTTGGTTGCAAGCCACGCCCTCAAAATGGGAGAAATATCTAAACCTCAAAAATGATTATCTCAGCGTATGCAGGACAAAGTTAACTTGGCTATAGAAATGCATTTGAGAAATTTTACAAAGTGCAGCATACATGAATCATCTTCAGAATACGTCCTCTCAGTTGAATCATATTCTACAATTGGAAGCTGAAAAGGAAGTAGAACATATCAAAATAAAGTGTGTACTTACTACAATATACAAACTGGTTCAGATCAAGAGTAATTCTTCCTTGTTTTGTAGTATCAAATGACAATCTTGCATTAGATGAGAGGCCTACTATGCAGTTGAAAGCAATCAAACAAGGACTAAATAAATTTCTTTCTCCATTGCATTATTTCTTTCTCCATCTGACTAATAAAGCATTTTCAACTTATTATCCCAAGAAAGGAGCATACAGAAATTAAGGCATGGATAATAGTAGTGTAAACAAACATTGAGAATTGAGATAGTTTTGGCTTAACCACTAGTAGTCAATGTGATGTGCAACTTCTCCAGGATGATTTACTAAAAATTAAACTATGAAGATGTCTTACCGCACAGGCAGAGTAAAATGCAGGAAAATCCAGCGTGAAGCCAATCTTTACCAATGCCTGGAAACAGATTCAGCAAAGTTATTTAGAGTTGCATCCACAATCATATATAAGGTTGAAAAAACCTAGAACAAACTTAGAACAATTGTTTAGACGAATTGAAATAGATGTAGAAAATTGTTTCAATTCCAATTTCATTGAAACAATAAAACACATTCCAATTCCAATTCCAATATTTCAAACCTAGAACAAACCTGTGCTTGAAAAAGATCAACAGGAACAGGAAGATGTGAGGAGGGAGAGGGGCGAGAGATACGACACGAATAGGAAGCACAACTCGAGCAGAGACGGAGGCGAGAGATGCGCGAGCAACCGAGCTCAGAGGAAGGAGAGAGGCCAGACGCAAGCGCGAGCACGAACACGAACGCGAACACGAACAGAGGTGAGATGTGATGATGAACACGAACGCGAACGGTTGATAGTGAATCTTCCTTCTAGAATAAGGAGCTCGGTGGTCGTGCGAATCCAGATCAGCGGCGAGGCGGCGCCGACGTCGGTGGAGCCTCCATGAATTTGGGGGAAAATTTGGCTAGGGTTTCGTTTTCATGGAGGAGTTGCTCTGCTAGGGTTTAGTTTTTTGTGAAATGAGTGAAAAATCTGAAGAAAGAGGGTTAGAGTTGAAGGGCATTTTAGTCTTTTTGCATTGTGATATACATTCCATTCCCATTGGAATTAAAGATAACCATGGAGAAGATGGGAATGAAATGGGTGGGATTTTGATTCCAGGGAATAAAATATACCCAGGAATAAATTTTTAACTCTTGAATCAAACATGGGAATAAGATATTCCCATCTCAACATTCCTGGGAATACACTTGTATTACCTTGTCATTGGAAGCTACAAAAAAAAGTGTTCCACCAAAGAAATTAAGTCTAAATCCAAACTCAAGTGTATCCATGTTGAGTTTGGAAAATTTGAATTATGATGATGATCAAATATTGTTAAAAATATTAATTACAAAATTATTAAGTTAATTTTTAATTTCAATTAGTTGATTAATAATTTTATTAATGTACAGGTTTTATTATTGGGCCAAAATTCATATGAGTCCCATATGGTGAGAAAGTATTCAACCTTGGTACAAAAATAATTCCAAACAAAGTGGCTGAATTATTTTTGATGCATAAGCAAATGCTTATTGGACCAGGAAACTAATGTGAAGCCCAAAACAAATTCTTTTTGATCCAACAAAGTGTTGGTCCGAAATTGAAGAAGAAAGAAAGGAATTGGAGCATGCTTTTCCACGGTTACCTTTCTCCATGGGTTATGGAATTCAAAGTTTAATTAAATTGAATGCATGCATTGGTAACAAGAAAGAGAAAATTCAAATTGATTTGATTGCTTTAAATGTTCCACACGTTACTATGCATAGGGAAATGGTGGTGGGATTTAATTAGTTTTAATTTCATTCATTGCTTCCAAAGCTTTTTCTCTCTTCTCTCTCCTTTCTCTTTGCATTCAGTCATGTCATACAGGAAGGAAGAAAGAAGAAGTTATCAGAGAAAGAGTGAAGCTATGAAGAAGGAAAAAGGCTAGGTTGTTGATGGCCTTTAGAAAAAAAAGATCTAAGACATGGCGTGGTTGAGATCTTTGCCACTAAAGACAAGATGTGAAGAAGAAACTTCAAGATCTTCAGGCCAAAAATATAGAAGATCGGTTTCGGTTAGAGAGGAAGATCTCTGTGGTAAGAGCTCGTTTCCACTTTTATTCATCCATCACAGGAGGTAGCTTATGTAGCTACATGGAGGAAGAAGCAAATGTGGAAAAGAAGGAGCTGTCAACGATCAGAGATCCATCAAGGGTTGGAAGTCTTTCTTGGAGTCAAAGTCAAGATGGAGGGCTCAGATTGATGAAGCTTGATGAGAAGGAATGAGAGAGAGGTACATGCATGTTGATTTGCTTTCGATTTTTCCTCTCTCTTATCTCTGTTCGAACCAGCTGTTTGTTGGAGAAGATGTTGGTGGCTTGGTTGAACTGGTTTCAACCTTGGAAGCTTCCCCTTCTATAATAAGGGTGAACGGCCAAGGGTTGAGACAAGGAGAGTAAGCACAGAGTTCTCATAGCTATCCTAAGCTAACAGAAGTTCTTCTCCTTCAATGTGTTTCATTTTATTTTCTTTTCTTTAGTTTTGTCTGTCTGAGTCTCATGGTGAAAAAGACAAATAGAGTGAGGTTTGTAAGAAAAAGCCAATGAGAGGAAAAAGGCAGAGAGTGAAAAAATTAAAGAAAAAGCCATAGATATCTAAGAGTTTCTTTGTACATCTGTGTTGTGTTTCATGATCCTGGGATTCCCTTGCAAGTTCGGTTAGCACTTTGCGGTTGAAAGCTTGGTAGGTGACCAAGTCAAGTTCAGTTTTGGAGATAGATTCTGGACTTGTCTCGGATAGGAATGGGCAGTTCCTAGGGAAGAGATGGTGTATGTAATCTGTTTGATTATAGTAAAATTCTGTCACTGTTGTGATGGAGACTGGATGTAGGCTGCATTGCACTTAGCAGCTGAATCAGAATACTTCTGGGTATGATTCTCTCTTTCTCTTCTACTCCATTTCTGTTTCTGTTGCGCAAGAGACAAAATTGAGAAATATCTCCTAATCGGTTACGAGACAAAAAGAAAATATCTCTCGACTGGTTGTGAGACAAAAAGCAGAAATATCTCCTAAAGTTATTCTAAAAGGCAGAAAGTAATTTTTAGGGAAAGGGAGCTAAGATTCAACCCGCCTTCTTTTAGCCACTGATTACCATCAATCCATATACTTCACCAGCCTCGCTCCAAGATCATCTTCTTTGGATTTACAATGAACTATTAAGTCTTCATGCTTTTCCATGTAATTTTGGATGGTCACTTGTATTTTTGGTGAAAATTCGCCGCTGCTTAATAATAATAATTGAACCATAAGAAGAAGGACAAGTCATACCATGAAAATGCTTCTAGCACAAAGACCAATTGATATATATATATATATATATATATATATATATATATATATATATATATATATGTCTGAAATTATTGTTGTGTGTATATATTAAGGTTATGAGAATCAAACCGGTCATCGAATCAGTTAAGTGACTGGTTCGATGGTTCAATGGTTCAATCGGAGTCAAACTGTTTTAATTCAATATACAATAAAATTGTTAAAATTTAATATGCATATAGATATTATAAAAACTAAAGCAGTAACTTGGTATAAATATTTGTACATTTCAGTATAAAAGAGACAAGCAAATCATAATTAAATCAATTTTCTTTTTTATTCTCAAATTCTCTTTCACTCTATGACTTCTTGGCTCTTGCACAACAATAAAGTGGTGCTGGTGCTGCATAATTCTCCTTTCCAAATTCATCATCTCAGAGCAATTCTTTTATCCCTAATGACATTCTTGGCAACAACATACACTTCTTACTTTTTGAGGCTAGAACCAAGAAAATCAAATTCAATAATCATAAAAAAGAATTCAGAATAACATACTTACATAAAAATTCAAATCACTATCAAGTAGCAACACATAATTCAGAATCACAAAAAATTTTAACAAAGACTTCTAATCAAGTATTCAACAATAATTAAATTCAACATATCATCCAGTTAATTCACCAAAACTTAATATAGCCGAATTCAACAGACCAGAATTGAATTTATATAGAAAAATTCAAAATACCAAAATTTCAAATTCAGAATTCTAAAATTGAACTTAAACAGAACAAGAACCCAAATCTGCCCAGAATTCTAAAATTGAACTTAAACAGAACAATGTAAAACTAGGTTAATTAATGGCTAATTAATCCACAAATGAGGATTTATTCTAGAAAGAAAAAAATGTAATTTTTATGACTTAATATGATAGAGGAGATTGAGACGAGAATTTCGGTACCAATTTTGTAGAAATCAGACTAAGATTGAACCGAATGGGCCAAACCGGGCCAACCGGACCCAAAGTAGGCCCTTGGCCCAACTAAACTAAACCTAATACACTCATTTCAGCACTCTCTCTCCTCACTTATCACTCAAACACGCTGAAATGGGGGCAAGAATGGGGGAAGAACACTCTCTCCAAGTTCTAACCCTTGTTTGAACTTCAAACCACCATAACTTTTGATCTAGAGCTTCGATTGCCGCACCGTTTGTGGCCACGCGTTCACTGCAGAGAGCTCTACAAAACTCATACAATCAATCTTGAGGTAAGCCACAGTTTGCTCTTCGAATTTCCAGCCTTAGTTTCGAGTTTCATGAGCAAAAATGTTGAGATTTTGGACTCTTTGATGTTATAGGACCCAACTCTCTTGAAGGAGAAGATTAATCTTGTTTCCTTGGATCTTGGGTGTGGTAAGATTCTCAACCCTAGTGTAATTGGTTGTTCTATGATGTTTGGGTATTGAGATGTTGTGTATGGGTATGATGATTATGGCTTAGGTTGTGTATATGTGAATATTTGAGACTTTGAAAAGCTTGAAGAGGGTTTTGTATGCAAAAATCTGTTCTTGGAGGTGTTGAGACCTTGAGAGCTTGAGAAAAAGTGGTTTGGAAGTGCTCCGGTTGAGCTTGGAAAATTGGCTAAGGTATGGTCTCGGTTTCTCGTATCTAATATGTAATGTGGTAGGAAATACTTAGGTTAGAGGCCCTAAGATAGGTATTGAATTGTTGATGTTATTGAATGGTTGAGATATATGATGTGGTCATATATGTGATGATGATTATTGATGCCTTGTTGGTATGATGTATGAGAAATATGCATGTTGTGATATATGCTTGATGATTGATTAAGGTTGAATTATGGGTGAAACCATGTTGATGGTGAGTATGATATTGATTATGTACAATGAAGGTTGATTGGAAATGGTATTATTGGAAATTGGGATGAGAAAGTATGTATGACATGTCTATGTGTTTGTCTCTTAGCCATTTGATTGAGAAGTGTTAAAATGGTGGGATGATGTTTTGTGAATTGTGGTAAAGTGTTAATGTGTGAGTTGAGGAGGCTTGACGTTGTTTTTGGTACATGTTGATTGATTTCAAAAAGGGATGAAATTGGCATGTTTTGGTTGATTTTGAAAAGAGTTGAAAATGGCTTGTTTTGAAAATGGCACTTTGTGGTTTTGTATGAAAACACGGTTTTTGGGCATATTTTGATGGGACATAACTTGGACTATGGATCCTCGTTTTGTACCAAACTTGTTTAGAAATGAAATTGGATTCGGGATGTTCATGCCGTTCGAAGAACGGGCGAAAAATGTTTTGAAATGAAGAAGTTATGTCCGTTGGAAGATTGAGGGTTTTATATGTGGATTCTGCAGCTTTTAACTTAGAAAAATTTTAATCATAATACCCACCCACGCGTAGGCGTGCTTGACGCGTACGCGTCGTTTTTCAAAAAGGCACCATCCACGTGCGCGTCGATGTGATGCACCCAATGCCCAGCCATTCTTCCCGAGAGTTGTGCCAGTTGCGTGGGGCACAAATGTACCCACGCATACGCGTCATTTGGCTATTTTTCAATCCACTCGTCCGCGTGTATGACGCATACGCGTCGATGAGCTTTGTGGCCATCCACGCGTGCGCGTGGAGTACGCGTACGTGTGGCCCTGTTTTCATCTCAAAGTTAATTTTTGAGTTTTAAAAGCCAAATTTCACACTTCTAAGCCTCTTATCTCACCACTTGTGTCTTAAATCATTATGGTATGCCTAGCAATGAGAAAAGGAGCTAGGGGGTGTGGGACTTGCGAGTGAAGCAAGGAAAAAACGAATGATCAATGAGGATCAAAGATGATTATGTGAGATGCGAAGGATGGCGGTGGAAGTGCTTGTTATGCCATGAGCCGAAGGGCCGTAATTGTTAATGAATTGGCTAGTTATGGATTTAACCGTGAGGCGGATGGCTGGATTATTGCCGTGTTACGGCGGAGCCATGATTATGGCTAAGTATAAATGCATATATGCTATTGAATGAATTGTGAATGTGTGCACTTCCACTATCGGAGATAAGAGTTTCCTTGGGAGGAAGCAGTGGCTAGCCACCACGTGCTCCAGATTGAGACTCGAAGCTCTTTTAACCCTATGTCGTCAGGGTGGCTGGGCACTGTGAAAGCCCCGGATGAGCTCACCCCCATAAATATTCACCAGTGAGGATGATGGATATGGATCATGATTATGATCAAGTTTATATTGAGTATAACTCGAGTTGGGAAGACACGACAGAGGGACAGTCCAATGGTTAGCTACCAGGACTTGTCGGGTTTGCTCTATAACCGACAGATGATATCATCATCCATTAGGGACAGGCATTCATTATATGCATACTATGTGAATTGTTTGAGATTGCCTATTTGACTGCATATTACTTGCTATCTGTCTAAATGCCTTATCTGTTCCTACTTGCATATCTCTTGTCTGACATAATTATGTTTGCCATATTATACTCCTACTGGTGGTTGGGAGGTCTGAAGGAATTGAAAAGGGAATTATTAGTTAGACTGAAAGATCTTTAGTCAGATGCCCTTTATGGTTTAGCTTGTTTATAAGCTTTGATTTTATCTGGAGGAAGTTCTAGGATTGCCTTTGGCTTTCCTCTATTATTACATGTTATATATGTGGGAACTGTTACCATGCTGAGAACCTCTAGTTCTCACCCATGCGGATTTTGTGGTTTTCAGATGCAGGACGCGAGGCTTCTCGTTGAGGCATGCTGGAGACTTCCGGATTAGCGAAGATCCTTTGTTCTTGGGGCTCTGTCTTAGTCTTATATGTTTTGCATAGATACTTTTATCTCCATTAAATAATACAAACTGTGATGACTCCTCTTATAGGAGATTTTGGAGAATAGGTTCTCAGTTTTTGTGTCCCTTTGGGTTTTTCTTATTTATTTACATGTATATATTGCTATGCTCGGGCCGGTTATCTTCACAACATGATTTTGAGACTTGATATTCCTGTTTTTGACACTCTTTTGTATATATATAATCTCGCGTTGGTTTATCCTTGTCCGTTACGTTATCGATCGAAGTGTTGCGCTTTCGAGTTACGAATTTTGTTTTACCCCTTTTTCTACAAAGGCTCCTAGCTATAATCATTATTCACACTACTATATGTACTAAACTTTTATTTTAGAGGTCATAATACCTTGCTATCTCTGAATTATGACTTAAGCATAAGACTCTATATGGTAGGGTGTTACAAACAAAACCCTAAATCTGCCCAGAATTGTAAAATTGAACTTAAACAGAACAAGAACAAAACCCAAATCTACCAAGAATTCTAAATCTGAAGTTTTGAACTCAAATCTGCCCTAAATTCTTTGTTGAATAAAAATTTAATTGAAAAAAACCAAAAATCCATGAACTCAAATCTGCCCAATTCATACAGTTTTGTCACCAAATAAACAAAATTAATTGAAAACAAAAAGATTGAAGCACTCATCGTAGGAGACCATAGAAGGCCAGAGCCAGGCGACGACCAACGCTCCAGTGACAGTGACGACAACAAGCTGACGACCACGACGATGCCAAGCCGACGACCAGACGATGCCAAAGCTTCGGTGACGGTGACGGCGACACTTTGATCTGCGAGAGCTGCCTCGACCCGTGATGCTGACGCTTCGACCCGCGACAATGACGCTCCGACATTTGTTGGAGGTAACTGTGTTTGTAGGAAGAAGGTTGCAGAGCAAATTAGGGTTGAGAGGTGACCAGGGCTCTTTGAAGAGGAAACTGGGCTCAGCATTCAGCAACGTTATATATTTCAGCATTTTTTACCTTTTTTTTCACCAGCACCAAAACGACGCAGTTTCGTGGCTTTGGGGGAAAATCGGTACTTGCTGAAACCCGATCGATTCGGTCGGTTCATCGGTTAACCGCCGGTTCGACCAATTTTTTATCGATTTTTTGCAAGACGGTTATAAGTGGACCGGATTGGCTAACTGACCGGTTTTCGATTAACCTAGTTAAATTGGCTGGTTCGATCCGGTTTTTAGAACTTTGGAACTTAGTGAGTGGTAATGGGAATGTGAATGTGAGACCAATTGCTTGAAGTTTGCAGTGACTTAGTCTTTGCTGGTTAATAGTTTCCTTCAAGCTCCCCAGCTCCTTTCAAAGCTGGTAGGGGTAGAGGCGACAAATTTGGAGTTTCGGAAGAGGTGAAAGGTGAGGGAGAAGTAGAGGTTGCAGTTGAAATCGGAGTCGAAGAGGTGGAGGGAGGAAGAAGGGTGGTGATGGCGGTGGTGATGATGATAATGGTAGCAGTGATGGTGGTAGTTGGGGAGGAGAGTGATGGTAGAGTTTGGGATTGGAGGAGCTGAGAATATTGAGAGAGAGAGAGAGAGAGAGAGAGGGGGGGGAGAGACGATGGTGGTAGTGGTGGAGAGAAGGATAGTTTGGTAATTTTATTTAATATTTTAGGATTTAGATAATTTTGCTTGCAAAAGCCATTTTTATGGGTACAAATGGTAATTTTCGTCTTCTATGGGTAGATATATCAGCGTTTTCAACTTTCATGTGTAGAAATAGTAGTTTACTCTATTAAAAAAATAAAATAAAAGCTCAAAAGTCCAAAAATAAAACCAAAGCTCAAGTGTTCCAATAAAATGTCACAGTATTTCAATCACAGAATCAAAGCCAGAAGAGACACAAGATAGACATGGTCAAAATCAACAAAAGATAACCATTGCAGTTACATTAAAACAGGATCAGCATCCGCAGTCACCAAAATAGTCATATCATTGAAAATTAATGATTGAATAACTAAAAAAATTTAAAAGCTCACCTTAATTGCTCGCAGAGAAGAGGGAGATAGAGAATCGAGCCACAGCGGCGGCACAACGTAAGCACAGCAGAAGACGTGTGTGACACGAAGACGCAGAGGAAGACGTGTGTAGCGCGGTAATGCAGAGGAAGACGCGAGCGGCGCTGTGGTGGGACCAGTGAGAGAGCAATCAAGCTGAGGCGAGGCGACGAGCAACGACAAGGAGCCAACGAGAGAGAGAGAGAGAGAGAGAGAGAGAGAGAGAGAGAGAGAGAGAGAGAGACTGCGACTTTGCGGAGGCTGAGTGAGGATGTAAGATTGAGAAAGAGTAAGGTTCACTTCTAGGGTTAGGTTAAGGTTTTTTTTTAAAACCACAAACAACATTGTTTTGTGGCAAGAGGAAAAAATGATCAAACCCATCGGTTATTTAAAATTGTTGTTTCACTGATTTTGTTAAAACCTGCCGGTCCAAATTACTTCCCACTGATTAATTTCTTCCGAAGCTACTATTCACACTCCTCTAAATCAGTCTTTGAAATGTGTTATCCATCGTTATAGATAGATTGAATTTTTTTTCTAATATGAAGATAAAAAATTTGAGAGTCAAATTTTATGATAAAATTTTACAAATATGCAAAAATGACCTTTAAATATGTAATTTTATAATAATAAAAAATTTATAAATACAAAATTGACTGTAGATTTCTAATATTAATTAAAAATAAATAAATTATAAACACAAATCTGTTTCTCAAATTTTTGTATCCAAATTTAAGCTTCAAATTTGTTCTATTTGTCTTCCACAATTTTGTGATATACTCTTTGTCTTTATGATACAATAAAACATACAGTCTTTCAATTTTAAAATAAAAAATACATTTTTTCGCTATGAAAAATAAATATATTCATTTATATCTGCTGTGCATGAATGTTTATTTGCCGAATTGATTTAATTTTATCTTTAATATTTTATTTATTTTTATTTTGTATTGAATATTTTAAATATATTTTAATCATACATAGTATTTGCATTTATAACTTTCCTAAATTTATTTATCCTTTATTTGACCAAT
The DNA here is from genome assembly GCF_059453495.1 of Arachis ipaensis. NCBI lineage: Eukaryota > Viridiplantae > Streptophyta > Magnoliopsida > Fabales > Fabaceae > Arachis > Arachis ipaensis. Next base: position 11,672,652 of record NC_142439.1, on the reverse strand, counting down.
TGACTCTCAACCTCTATAAATATATAGCCATCAGTTTTTAAGAACAAAAAGTATTATTGAAAATGTCTGCAAGAGTGAAATATATCATGTTCTTATTCTTGTTGGTTGTGTTACGACCACTTTTTGTCAATAGCCAGTCAACAGTTTATGTTAAAAATGCTGTAGAGGGCAATTTGAAACTTACTATTCACTGCAAATCTAAGGATGAAGATCTTGGAGCAGTGACTCTCAACCCAAATCAATCCTATCGGTTTGTTGTCTTTCCTAAATTTTTCGGCGGGACATTATATTTTTGCACTTTTCGTTGGCCAGGTTCATGTCATTGGTTTGACATATATGTAGAAAGTAGAGATCTAAAAATTTGTTATGATGATCATCCAACTGCATGTAACTGGATTATAAAGAAGGCTGGACCATGCCAAGATTCACCTCTTTCGAATCAATGTTTCAAATGGAATCCAAACACGTGTGTTCCATGACAAAAAAAATGTTGATTTTAATGAAATAAAATAAATGAATTCTTGAATCACAAACAGTTTAAAAAAGTTTCTAATAATTTTATTTTATGTCTATTTCTAATTGATCCTTGATAAAGAACGAAAGATTTATTTTATGTTTAATTGTTCTGTCGGTCTCTATAATTTTATAAAATTTACAATTAGATTCTTATATTTTTTTTAATTGGATCCACCGAATATTTTTTCGCAAATTGAATATATAAATTAAACAATTAAGAATCTAATTAGATTGATTATATATTATTTGAAAAAATATTTAGCTAATTTTAATTTTTTGACGTAAAAATAATCTATTTACAAAATTAAAAGCATTATAGAGACTTAATATATATATATATATATATATATATATATATATATCATTATAAATTTAGTAAATTATAAAGACTAATAAAATAATTAAATTTTTATTTTATATATTTAGGAATAAACTAATATTTCTGATCATAAAAAGTTTCAATAATACTAATTTTAATAAAATAGGATAGAATGTAGTTTAATTTGTCTCTAATTTTTGAAAAAAATTTAAAATTTTTTAATATTAAAATTATTTTGATTTTATTTCTATTATTTTTTATAAATTTTAATTTTATTCAAAATTTTAAAATTTTTATAGTCAATGTGTGGTTAATATATATTTTTTTATTTTATCCTATTTCGTCACTGCTCTCCTCTCTCTCTCCCAACGTCCCAAGCCTATTCTTATCGCAACTTATTAATATATATTTTCCTTTTAACCTCAAGCTTTAAGAGATCGTTATTAATATATACAAGTTGACCATAAAAAATTTAAAATTATAGGATAAAATTAAAATTTATCAAAAAATTAAGAACAAAATTAAAATAAATTCAACATTAGAGATATTTTTAAAATTTTTAAAAAACATTAAGAACAAAATATACTTCACCCAATAAAATATAATTTAATTCGATACCTATAAAAAATTGATTAATTTAATAAAATAAAAAATTGAAATGACTTGAAATTTAAAAAATAAAAGAATAATTTATTCCATCTTTATATATTATTACAAAAATGAAGAAGTTTGGAGTGAAAAACTGCTTAAGTGCGATACGAATATATGTTTTATTTTTTTATGGTTAAAGAAGCAAATATCCGAAATGAAAAGTATGAAGTACAACATAAATCTCTCTAAACTAAAAACTAACCAAAGATTAAACAGATATAGAGATATTAAAAAAAACTAATTAAAACTAACCCACGAAAACAAGACCTACACAATAAAAAAACTCAACCATCATGTAAAATACATACGCCTAGATGAAAGCTAAAAAGACAAAAATATAATATAATTGAAGAAAAATAATAAAATATAAAATCCTAAACTCAAATCTATTCAATACTTTTATATTTAGTTTTTTCCTCAATATTTATATTTGATTTTAATTTTATCTTTAATATTTAGTTTATTTATTTTTCTTTTGTATCTAATATTTTAAATATGTTTTAGTTAAATCGTTACTGTATGTATAAAATAAAATTAAAGCATGGTGTTTGCATTTATAATTTTTTTTAAATTAACTGAGATAATGTTCAATTTGGTTCCTAAATTTATATAAGGACCTGAATTTAATTTTAAAATTTTAATTACCTCTTGTATTTAGTCCTTATATTGTACAAATGTGACTTATATTAATTTCTAGAACAATTTTTGATGCACATACATACATTAACGAAATATTGATGTTCATAACTAGATGTCACGTTGTTAGATTAATACAATATCATTCGAGTATTAGTATTGGCACTCAAATAGTGGTGTTTATTGAATTTTTTTCTCTCAAAATAAGTGGTACGACTTCGTTTTATTTTATTTTTTTGATCACTAAATGACAACCAATTATTCGATTGTTTAATTAGAAAAACATAGAAACAACATAAATCCAAAAGTAGCACCCCATAATAACAAGAGCACAAGAACAAAAAAAAAACATAAGCATATGTATTTAAATACCAGAAGTATGGACAAATTTGAGGATAACAACATATACTTTCTAAACACGGTGTTAGTAAAAGCAGTAAAATATATAGAGTGTTAATGGATCGGATCCATCTATGGTGTTTATCTAAATTCGATCTAAAAATTGTGAATATAGATCTGATCTGCAAAGCTATATATCATTGGATCAGATCGGATCCGCACACTAATTGGATTGGATTGGATTGCGAATTTTGTGTAGCTATCCGTATATTCGCGTATCCGCAAAAATAAAAAAATAAAAAAATAAATATTTTTTTATATTTTATTTCAACTAATAATTATCATATATGTTGTATTATTTTAATTTATTATTTAAAAAAATATGTTTAATATCATTTTAAGAGTAAACATGTTTAAAAGAATAAAAAAATAAATTTTATTGTTATTTTTTTAATAAAAATAAAACTTTTAAAAATATGTTTGTGTTTTGTGGATATATCCGATCCGATCGGATCGGTTCCAAACTTAAAAACTGTGGATATGGGATCCGATCTGATCCGCGTTCACCCCTAAAAATACATAGAAAAAAAGTAACAGAATTAATACGTATTTATGCATGATGTACAACTAGATTTAATTTAAGGATTTTTAGAAAGAAAAAAAGAAGAAAAATATTAGTGTCTAAGCAAACTATAAACTTGAAAAATTAATTGGAAAGTGAATATGTTGTCACTTTGTCAGCCTGCTCAAATGACTAATTACACTCTCTTTTAATTACTAATATTGTTAGTTTTTCTAAAATATCTTTGTATTTAATTTATTTGTTACTTGAAATAATACTTATTTATTCATATTTATTGTATATATAAATTCATTTGATTTCTCATTTTTATTTTACTTAAAAATAAGTTGCTTCATAAGATATATATGTATTAGGTAATTTTTTTAAAATTATTTTATTTATTTTAAATATTTTATAATAAAAATTTAAATATAATTAATTTTATATAAATTTAATAGTTAAAAAATAATAAATAATTTATTAATTTTCATTAAATTATCTTCTAACTCTCCTTACCTTATTAACTTCCGCTGAAGTTGACTCAATTTTATTTTATTTTATTTTAATTTTCTTTTGTTAATTTGCAAAATATTGACTATAGCTGAGAAAGGAATTATATACCGACATTGGGGTTGAAGTGGGTGTAGGGCTGGCAATGGGTAGGGTAGGGTATGGTTTGGACCCTACCCTAACCTTACCCGCAAGTTGAAAATTTTATTAAAACTCTAACCTACCCTACCCGCGGGTTGAGAATCTCTCAACCTTAACCCTATCCGCACCCTAAAATTATAAACCCTACTTTACCCTACCCTACCCGCAGAAATATCAAATTTTTTCAAAGTAAATATAAAATTTAATTATTTTGAATTTTATACGTATTAATAACATAAAAAATAAAAAATTAATGCTCTAAATTACTAAATTAACTAATTAGTTTAGTGGTTGTTCACTTATTATAAGTCATTACATAAGAAATGTTGGTGGTTCAACTCTTACTTTCTTCATTATATAGAGAGATTTTTATAAAATATGTGCTATATATGTGGTACGGGTAGGATAGGGTAGGGTACACCCTAAACCCGTACCCTACCCTACCCGCAGGCATATTCGGACCGTAACCTACCCTACCCGCAGCGGGTAGGGTAGCCTACCCTACCCGAACGGGTTGGACCGGGTTGGGTACCCGCGGGTAGGGTATGAATTGCCAGCCCTAAGTGGGTGCAACCTCCTGGAATGTAGGGATTGCCAATGAATCCTTGTTCGCAGTGACATCTCCGAGCTGAGTTCTTGAAAGATGATGTAAGGGTGTGTGTGGTTCAAAGATTAAATTTTATTACTAGGAATGTTATTCTTAGGAATATAATACCTAGGAATAAGATTACTTGAAATAGAAGATACCTATGTTTGTTTATAAAATTTAATGTCTTGGAATGTTATGTAATAATCCTAGGAATGAATAAATTTTTGTTTGGTTGAGTTTAAATTTCTTGGTCATATTATGTAATATGTCAAAATTACCCTTACTCATTCAAATTAAATTATTAATGACTAAAAATTAAATATAAAGCTAATAAAATATTATTTTTTACATTGTTTTTTTTAATTTACAAAATATCTCTAATAATAAATTTACTAAAATACTCCTAATAATAAATATGTTTAGCTAAAATTATTATTGATTCTAATTTTTTTTAGAATTTACTAAAATACCCCTAATATCAAATACGTTTAGCTAAATTTTTTATTGATTCTAATTTTTTTAAATTTACTAAAATACCCTTAATATTAAATATGTTCAAATAAAATTATTATTAATTCTATTTTTTTAAATTTACTCAAATACCCCCAATATCAAATATGTTTAACTAAAATTATTATTGATTCTATTTTTTTTAAATTTATCAAAATACTCCCAATATCAAATATCTTTACTTAAATTATTATTGATTCTAAATTTCACTTAATAATATGTTTAATTAAAATTACTACTTTTTTTACATTTTGAATTTACAAAAATACTTCTAATAAAAAATTTACTAAAATACCCTTAATAAAAATATGTTTAATTAAAATTATTATCGATTCTAATCTTTTCAAATTTACTAAAATACCCCTAATAACAAATATATTTAATTAAAATTAACATTATCACAATTAAATTCACTAAAAAAACATTACTATTATCCAAATGAAAGTTACAAAGAAATCTCAAAAGTAAAAAATTACTTGCACTAATAAGCATACATGCACAACTCTTATACAAGAACACAAACACATAAACAAAATGAAATCAATGTTACGACAGACAACCTCACACATAGAAAAATTATTACAATTATCGAGCGTGATGTCTTCTCCTCCATTGGTTCCACATTTCTTGTGCAAGTTGATCTCTCCATCTACCCCAAGCATCACTCGTTTCAATATGGTGGATCGTCTCACCATCTACTCCAAGTATATTTTGATCTTCTATCTCATCAATAGGATCCACAACCATCACTCTTCTAATATGATTATGCAAAAGGCAACAAGCAGTTATAATTCTTCCTTGAGTCTTAATAGGATAAAATGATCTTCCCCTTAAAATTTCCCATCTTGCTTTCAATACTCCAAATGCCCTTTCAATGACATTCCTAGCTTGTGAGTGTTTCATATTAAAAAACTCTTGAGCTGTACTGGGTTGATTATGTGGATTAAACTCACTCAAATGATATTTTTGTCCTCTATAAGGTGCCAAAAATCCTTCACAATTCATATATCTAGCATCACATAAGTAATAATGACCTAGTGTGACATACACAATTGAACAAAATTAATGAAAGATCAAATGGTTACTTTGATAACATATTAAAGTCTCAATAAAATACCTTGGGGAACACTAAACCCATTGCGAAATAGTGCATCTCGCAATACCCTAGAATCCGCAGCTGAACCCTCCCAACCCGCCAGTACGTAGATAAATTGCATATCAGGAGCAACCACTCCAAGCACATTGGTTGTTATGTCACCTTTTCTGTTTCGATATCTAGGCTTGTCAGCCTCAAGAACATTGACTTTGATATGAGTACCATCTAAGGCTCCTAGGCAATCCTAAAATTCAAAACAAAGATCAATTAACTCAATCCTAAAGAACACCAACCATATGAGATTTAATAACATTAGCAAAATAAATTACCTTAAACCATTTCCATCGTTCATCCATTCTATCTTGGCTAAATGGTTGAGGTTTCTTCAGTAAGAGATTATGACATCTCAAAATAGCAAGCAATACATCATTAAACCGCCTACTAATTGTTTCTTCAGATCTCACAAATTGTCTCTTTATTACTCTAATTTTGACGTCATGTGCTATAATATATAAAAACATGGCAACCATTTCTTCCACACCCATATTCCTACTTGGTTCTAACCTTCCAACCCTTTTTAAGCATGTTACACAATGCATGAAAAGCACATCTATCCATTCTTGTGTTTTCTATACATGTTAGATCACTAAAATAAATAATTCTATCAACACTAACATCTCTTATTACTTGCCTACTATAACTATCATTCCATTCTCTTTTTTTTTTCAATTGCAATATAATCAAAATATAGCAAATCATCAACAACTTAACCATAAGGTCATTCATTAATTCGAAATGTAAAATCAAGCAGGCAATAACTTTCATCTTCTGTTTGGGATCCATTCTGCAAAAAAAATAAAATAAAATATTTAGCTAGAAGACTTAACTATTTATTTATTCTATGTAAACACTATGAACCTGCGGAAAGAGGGAGGAGAGGAAGTCTATGAAAACACTTGATTTATAGACTAGCCTTACCAATGTAAACAATATAATACATGAGCATTGATCGGCAAAACTCACTCAAAAATCTCATGTCATTCTAACATAAATTGGTGCTGATAACAAAATGAATAACCTGGGAAATACTGTCAATTTATTTAATTCTTACCCCCAAAGATAAGAACATATGAAAAAGACATTTCCGTGTTGCTCCAAATATAAGTAAAGTCCCAACAATAGACAAGTTACAACTTGACAAAACAGAATCATAAAACATGGAATGTATGAAAAAGAAGTTTTTATGTTGCTGCAAATGTAAGCTTCAACATAAAACAAATCACATTTTGACAAATCAAATCATGAAATATGGAACATGGACAGAACATCATGTACATGAACAGAGAACATCCGTTCAAGTAGAAAACTGGAAAAAAATATGATTTGTTGGAATAATGAACAGAAGAAAAACAAAATTGGTGATCGAGCATTAAATTGTCCCAGTACCTACATTTGTGATGTTTTATATACATTTTTGAATAAGGGTCTGTTTGTAGTATCATAAAAAATTAAGGTATTTATATGAATAAGGAGCCTGATATTCCCTTACTTAAAATCATGAATACATGTAAGAATGTGGCCATCACATTGGTAAAATATTTAAACTCCACAAAGTACAACCTCAGAAATATTTCGCATATTAAATAATCCAAATCTTAAAATATTAAAATATTTAGTTAGAAGACTTTACTATTTATTTATTCTATATAATGATTACTATAGCAGGCTAAAATGTGGAAAGAATAAAAATAAGAATTACCATTTTATATTTTCCAAAATTCAAATACAATGGAATTAAAAAAAATATATTAAGCTAACAAAATGAAATAAGAACATCTTCACACAACTCATGAACTGCATTCTTGTGATACCTACTAAATCCAATGCTATGAGTAGATCATATGTAATTCAGATTCCACCATTCTAGCATGTGTAAGAAGATTAACCTGATCAAAATCTTGAAGCTGTTTTACAGCTACTCAAAATACTCATTTCACCAAACTAAATAACACAGGACCAAAATAAGTAGTACTTCCCAATTCACACATAGGGATAAGATGAACATGCAGAGAATAAAAGTTGGCAAGTTCAAGAACTCGTCTTATTGTCAAAATTGGACCACCAAATTTTTTCATTCTCAGAACTTAAATCCAAAAGCACTATTAAGTCACTAAAGTATTCAGCAGTTTGACGAATCTGAGATGTGATGACTGATAAGCATGCAATGAAGAAGAACAAATAATAATAATAATAATAATAATAATAATAATAATAATAATAATAATAATAATAATAATAATAATAATAATAATAAATAGTAAAAAGAAGTTAGCAACCTGCCTTGAAGATTAGAGAGGTTGGCAATCTGACGAGGGATATCACCAGAGAGAGAATTGACATTGAGACACAAGTCAGTGAGGTGAGTCAAGGAGGAAATCTCCTTGGGTAAAATTCCACTGAGAGAGTTGAAGTGAAGATAGAGACCAGTCAAGCTCTTAAGACTAGAAATGGCAGCAGGTATGCTTCCAGAGAGACCCTTTCCTTGCAGTGAGATATTCACTACAAGACCTTCTTGGTTGCAAGCCACGCCCTCAAAATGGGAGAAATATCTAAACCTCAAAAATGATTATCTCAGCGTATGCAGGACAAAGTTAACTTGGCTATAGAAATGCATTTGAGAAATTTTACAAAGTGCAGCATACATGAATCATCTTCAGAATACGTCCTCTCAGTTGAATCATATTCTACAATTGGAAGCTGAAAAGGAAGTAGAACATATCAAAATAAAGTGTGTACTTACTACAATATACAAACTGGTTCAGATCAAGAGTAATTCTTCCTTGTTTTGTAGTATCAAATGACAATCTTGCATTAGATGAGAGGCCTACTATGCAGTTGAAAGCAATCAAACAAGGACTAAATAAATTTCTTTCTCCATTGCATTATTTCTTTCTCCATCTGACTAATAAAGCATTTTCAACTTATTATCCCAAGAAAGGAGCATACAGAAATTAAGGCATGGATAATAGTAGTGTAAACAAACATTGAGAATTGAGATAGTTTTGGCTTAACCACTAGTAGTCAATGTGATGTGCAACTTCTCCAGGATGATTTACTACAAATTAAACTATGAAGATGTCTTACCGCACAGGCAGAGTAAAATGCAGGAAAATCCAGTGTGAAGCCAATCTTTACCAATGCCTGGAAACAGATTCGGAAAAGTTATTTAGAGTTGCATCCACAATCATATATAAGGTTGAAAAAACCTAGAACAAACTTAGAACAATTGTTTAGACGAATTGAAATAGATCTAGAAAATTGTTTCAATTCCAATTTCATTGAAACAATAAAACACATTCCAATTCCAATTCCAATATTTCAAACCTAGAACAAACCTGTGCTTGAAAAAGATCAACAGGAACAGGAAGATGTGAGGAGGGAGAGGGGTGAGAGAGACGACACGAATAGGAAGCACAACTCGAGCAGAGACGGAGGCGAGAGATGCGCGAGCAACCGAGCTCAGAGGAAGGAGAGAGGCCAGACGCAAGCGCGAGCACGAACACGAACGCGAACACGAACAGAGGTGAGATGTGATGATGAACACGAACGCGAACGGTTGATAGTGAATCTTCCTTCTAGAATAAGGAGCTCGGTGGTCGTGCGAATCCAGATCAGCGGCGAGGCGGCGCCGACGTCGGTGGAGCCTCCATGAATTTGGGGGAAAATTTGGCTAGGGTTTCGTTTTCATGGAGGAGTTGCTCTGCTAGGGTTTAGTTTTTTGTGAAATGAGTGAAAAATCTGAAGAAAGAGGGTTAGAGTTGAAGGGCATTTTAGTCTTTTTGCATTGTGATATACATTCCATTCCCATTGGAATTAAAGATAACCATGGAGAAGATAGGAATGAAATGGGTGGGATTTTGATTCCAGGGAATAAAATATACCCAGGAATAAATTTTTAACTCTTGAATCAAACATGGGAATAAGATATTCCCATCTCAACATTCCTGGGAATACACTTGTATTACCTTGTCATTGGAAGCTACAAAAAAAAGTGTTCCACCAAAGAAATTAAGTCTAAATCCAAACTCAAGTGTATCCATGTTGAGTTTGGAAAATTTGAATTATGATGATGATCAAATATTGTTAAAAATATTAATTACAAAATTATTAAGTTAATTTTTAATTTCAATTAGTTGATTAATAATTTTATTAATGTACAGGTTTTATTATTTGGCCAAAATTCATATGAGTCCAATATGGTGAGAAAGTATTCAACCTTGGTACAAAAATAATTCCAAACAAAGTGGCTGAATTATTTTTGATGCATAAGCAAATGCTTATTGGACCAGGAAACTAATGTGAAGCCCAAAACAAATTCTTTTTGATCCAACAAAGTGTTGGTCCGAAATTGAAGAAGAAAGAAAGGAATTGGAGCATGCTTTTCCACGGTTACCTTTCTCCATGGGTTATGGAATTCAAAGTTTAATTAAATTGAATGCATGCATTGGTAACAAGAAAGAGAAAATCCAAATTGATTTGATTGCTTTAAATGTTCCACCCGTTACTATGCATAGGGAAATGGTGGTGGGATTTAATTAGTTTTAATTTCATTCATTGCTTCCAAAGCTTTTTCTCTCTTCTCTCTCCTTTCTCTTTGCATTCAGTCATGTCATACAGGAAGGAAGAAAGAAGAAGTTATCAGAGAAAGAGTGAAGCTATGAAGAAGGAAAAAGGCTAGGTTGTTGATGGCCTTTAGAAAAAAAAAGATCTAAGACATGGCGTGGTTGAGATCTTTGCCACTAAAGACAAGATGTGAAGAAGAAACTTCAAGATCTTCAGGCCAAAAATATAGAAGATCGGTTTAAGTCAGAGAGGAAGATCTCTGTGGTAAGAGCTCGTTTCCACTTTTATTCATCCATCACAGGAGGTAGCTTATGTAGCTACATGGAGGAAGAAGCAAATGTGGAAAAGAAGGAGCTGTCAACGATCAGAGATCCATCAAGGGTTGGAAGTCTTTCTTGGAGTCAAAGTCAAGATGGAGGGCTCAGATTGATGAAGCTTGATGAGAAGGAATGAGAGAGAGGTACATGCATGTTGATTTGCTTTCGATTTTTCCTCTCTCTTATCTCTGTTCGAACCAGCTGTTTGTTGGAGAAGATGTTGGTGGCTTGGTTGAACTGGTTTCAACCTTGGAAGCTTCCCCTTCTATAATAAGGGTGAACGGCCAAGGGTTGAGACAAGGAGAGTAAGCACAGAGTTCTCATAGCTATCCTAAGCTAACAGAAGTTCTTCTCCTTCAATGTGTTTCATTTTATTTTCTTTTCTTTAGTTTTGTCTGTCTGAGTCTCATGGTGAAAAAGACAAATAGAGTGAGGTTTGTAAGAAAAAGCCAATGAGAGGAAAAAGGCAGAGAGTGAAAAAATTAAAGAAAAAGCCATAGATATCTAAGAGTTTCTTTGTACATCTGTGTTGTGTTTCATGATCCTGGGATTCCCTTGCAAGTTCGGTTAGCACTTTGCGGTTGAAAGCTTGGTAGGTGACCAAGTCAAGTTCAGTTTTGGAGATAGATTCTGGACTTGTCTCGGATAGGAATGGGCAGTTCCTAGGGAAGAGATGGTGTATGTAATCTGTTTGATTATAGTAAAATTCCGTCACTATTGTGATGGAGACTGGATGTAGGCTGCATTGCACTTAGCAGCTGAATCAGAATACTTCTGGGTATGATTCTCTCTTTCTCTTCTACTCCATTTCTGTTTCTGTTGCGCAAGAGACAAAATTGAGAAATATCTCCTAATCGGTTACGAGACAAAAAGAAAATATCTCTCGACTGGTTGTGAGACAAAAAGCAAAAATATCTCCTAAAGTTATTCTAAAAGGCAGAAAGTAATTTTTAGGGAAAGGGGGCTAAGATTCAACCCGCCTTCTTTTAGCCACTGATTACCATCAATCCATATACTTCACCAGCCTCGCTCCAAGATCATCTTCTTTGGATTTACAATGAACTATTAAGTCTTCATGCTTTTCCTTGTAATTTTGGATGGTCACTTGTATTTTTGGTGAAAATTCGCCGCTGCTTAATAATAATAATTGAACCATAAGAAGAAGGACAAGTCATACCATGAAAATGCTTCTAGCACAAAGACCAATTGATATATATATATATATATATATATATATATATATATATATATATATATATATATATATATATATATATATATATATATATGTGTGTCTGAAATTATTGTTGTGTGTATATATTAAGGTTATGAGAATCAAACCGGTCATCGAATCAGTTAAGTGACTGGTTCGATGGTTCAATGGTTCAATCGGAGTCAAACTGTTTTAATTCAATATACAATAAAATTGTTAAAATTTAATATGCATATAGATATTATAAAAACTAAAGCAGTAACTTAGTATAAATATTTGTACATTTCAGTGTAAAAGAGACAAGCAAATCATAATTAAATCAATTTTCTTTTTTATTCTCAAATTCTCTTTCACTCTATGACTTCTTGGCTCTTGCACAACAATAAAGTGGTGCTGGTGCTGCATAATTCTCCTTTCCAAATTCATCATCTCAGAGCAATTCTTTTATCCCTAATGACATTCTTGGCAACAACATACACTTCTTACTTTTTGAGGCTAGAACCAAGAAAATCAAATTCAATAATCATAAAAAAGAATTCAGAATAACATACTTACATAAAAATTCAAATCACTATCAAGTAGCAACACATAATTCAGAATCACAAAAAATTTTAACAAAGACTTCTAATCAAGTATTCAACAATAATTAAATTCAACATATCATCCAGTTAATTCACCAAAACTTAATATAGCCGAATTCAATAGACCAGAATTGAATTTATATAGAAAAATTCAAAATACCAAAATTTCAAATTCAGAATTCTAAAATTGAACTTAAACAGAACAAGAACCCAAATCTGCCCAGAATTCTAAAATTGAACTTAAACAGAACAATGTAAAACTAGGTTAATTAATCCACAAATGAGGATTTATTCTAGAAAGAAAAAAATGTGATTTTTATGGCTTAATATGATAGAGGAGATTGAGACGAGAATTTCGGTACCAATTTTGTAGAAATCGGACTAAGATTGAACCGAATGGGCCAAACCGGGCCAACCGGACCCAAAGTAGGCCCTTGGCCTAACTAAACTAAACCTAATACACTCATTTCAGCACTCTCTCTCCTCACTTATCACTCAAACACGCTGAAATGGGGGCAAGAATGGGGGAAGAACACTCTCTCCAAGTTCTAACCCTTGTTTGAACTTCAAACCACCATAACTTTTGATCTAGAGCTTCGATTGCCGCACCGTTTGTGGCCACGCGTTCACTACAGAGAGCTCTACAAAACTCATAGAATCAATCTTGAGGTAAGCCATAGTTTGCTCTTCGAATTTCCAGCCTTAGTTTCGAGTTTCATGAGCAAAAATGTTGAGATTTTGGACTCTTTGATGTTATAGGACCCAACTCTCTTGAAGGAGAAGATTAATCTTGTTTCCTTGGATCTTGGGTGTGGTAAGATTCTCAACCCTAGTGTAATTGGTTGTTCTATGATGTTTGGGTATTGAGATGTTGTGTATGGGTATGATGATTATGGCTTAGGTTGTGTATATGTGAATATTTGAGACTTTGAAAAGCTTGAAGAGGGTTTTGTATGCAAAAATCTGTTCTTGGAGGTGTTGAGACCTTGAGAGCTTGAGAAAAAGTGGTTTGGAAGTGCTCTGGTTGAGCTTGGGAAATTGGCTAAGGTATGGTCTCGGTTTCTCATATCTAATATGTAATGTGGTAGGAAATACTTAGGTTAGAGGCCCTAAGATAGGTATTGAATTGTTGATGTTAATATGTTATTGAATGGTTGAGATATATGATGTGGTCATATATGTGATGATGATTATTGATGCCTTGTTGGTATGATGTATGAGAAATATGCATGTTGTGATATATGCTTGATGATTGATTAAGGTTGAATTATGGGTTAAACCATGTTGATGGTGAGTATGATATTGATTATGTACAATGAAGGTTGATTGGAAATGGTATTATTGGAAATTGGAATGAGAAAGTATGTATGACATGTCTATGTGTTTGTCTCTTAGCCAATTGATTGAAAAGTGTTAAAATGGTGGGATGATGTTTTGTGAATTGTGGTAAAGTGTTAATGTGTGAGTTGAGGAGGCTTGACGTTGTTTTTGGTACATGTTGATTGATTTCAAAAAGGGATGAAATTGGCATGTTTTGGTTGATTTTGAAAAGAGTTGAAAATGGCTTGTTTTGAAAATGGCACTTTGTGGTTTTGTATGAAAACACGGTTTTTGGGCATATTTTGATGGGACATAACTTGGAATACGGATTCTCGTTTTGTACCAAACTTGTTTAGAAATGAAATTGGATTCAAAATGTTCATGCTGTTCGAAGAACGGGCGAAAAATGTTTTGAAATGAAGAAGTTATGTCCGTTGGAAGATTGCGGGTTTTATATGTGGATTCTGCAGCTTTTAACTTAGAAAAATTTTAATCAGAATACCCACCCACGCGTAGGCGTGCTTGACGCGTACGCGTCGTTTTTCAAAAAGGCACCATCCACGTGTGCGTCGATGTGATGCACCCAATGCCCATCCATTCTTCCCGAGAGTTGTGCCAGTTTTGTGCGTGGGGCACAAATGTACCCACGCATACGCGTGGCTGACGCGTACGCATCATTTGGCTATTTTTCAATCCACTCGTCTGCGTGTATGACGCATACGCGTCGATGAGCTTTGTGGCCATCCACGCGTGCGCGTAGAGTATGCGTACGTGTGGCCCTGTTTTCATCTCAAAGTTAATTTTTGAGTTTTAAAAGCCAAATTTCACACTTCTAAGCCTCTGATCTCACCACTTGTGTCTTAAATCATTATGGTATGCCTAGCAATGAGAAAAGGAGCTAGGGGATGTGGGACTTGCGAGTGAAGCAAGGAAAAAACGAATGATCAATGAGGATCAAAGATGACTATGTGAGATGCGAAGGATGGCGGTGGAAGTGCTTGTTATGCCATGGGCCGAAGGGTCGTAATTGTTAATGAATTGGCTAGTTATGGATTTAACCGTGAGGCGGATGGCTGGATTATTGCCGTGTTACGGCGGAGCCATGATTATGGCTAAGTATAAATGCATATATGCTATTGAATGAATTGTGAATGTGTGCACTTCCACTATCGGAGATAAGAGTTTCCTTGGGAGGAAGCAGTGGCTAGCCACCACGTGCTCCAGATTGAGACTCGAAGCTCTTTTAACCCTATGTCGTCAGGGTGGCTGGGCACTGTGAAAGCCCCGGATGAGCTCACCCCCATAAATATTCACCAGTGAGGATGATGGATATGGATCATGATTATGATCAAGTTTATATTGAGTATAACTCGAGTTGGGAAGACACGACAGAGGGACAGTCCAATGGTTAGCTACCAGGACTTGTTGGGTTTGCTCTATAACCGACAGATGATATCATCATCCATTAGGGACAGGCATTCATTATATGCATACTATGTGAATTGTTTGAGATTGCCTATTTGACTGCATATTACTTGCTATCTGTCTAAATGCCTTATCTGTTCCTACTTGCATATCTCTTGTCTGACATAATTATGTTTGCCATATTATACTCCTACTGGTGGTTGGGAGGTCTGAAGGAATTGGAAAGGGAAGTATTACTTAGACTGAAAGATCTTTAGTCAGATGCCCTTTATGGTTTAGCTTGTTTATAAGCTTTGATTTTATCTGGAGGAAGTTCTAGGATTGCCTTTGGCTTTCCTCTATTATTACATGTTATATATGTGGGAACTGTTACCATGCTGAGAACCTCTAGTTCTCACCCATGCGGATTTTGTGGTTTTCAGATGCAGGACGCGAGGCTTCTCGTTGAGGCATGCTGGAGACTTCCGGATTAGCGAAGATCCTTTGTTCTTGGGGCTCTGTCTTAGTCTTATATGTTTTGCATAGATACTTTTATCTCCATTAAATAATACAAACTGTGATGACTCCTCTTATAGGAGATTTTGGAGAATAGGTTCTCAGTTTTTGTGTCCCTTTGGGTTTTTCTTATTTATTTACATGTATATATTGCTATGCTCGGGCCGGTTATCTTCACAACATGATTTTGAGACTTGATATTCCTGTTTTTGACACTCTTTTGTATATATATAATCTCGCGTTGGTTTATCCTTGTCCGTTACGTTATCGATCGAAGTGTTGCGCTTTCGAGTTACGAATTTTGTTTTACCCCTTTTTCTACAAAGGCTCCTAGCTATAATCATTATTCACACTACTATATGTACTAAACTTTTATTTTAGAGGTCATAATACCTTGCTATCTCTGAATTATGACTTAAGCATAAGACTCTATATGGTAGGGTGTTACAAACAAAACCCTAAATCTGCCCAGAATTGTAAAATTGAACTTAAACAGAACAAGAACAAAACCCAAATCTACCAAGAATTCTAAATCTGAAGTTCTGAACTCAAATCTGCCCTAAATTCTTTGCTGAATAAAAATTTAATTGAAAAAAACCAAAAATCCATGAACTCAAATCTGCCCAATTCATACAGTTTTGTCACCAAATAAACAAAATTAATTGAAAACAAAAAGATTGAAGCACTCATCGTAGGAGACCATAGAAGGCCAGAGCCAGGCGACGACCAACGCTCCAGTGACAGTGACGACAACAAGCCGACGACCACGACGATGCCAAGCCGACGACCAGACGATGCCAAAGCTTCGGTGACGGTGACGGCGACACTTTGATCTGCGAGAGCTGCCTCGACCCATGATGCTGACGCTTCGACCCGCGACAATGACGCTTTGACATTTGTTGGAGGTAACTGTGTTTGTAGGAAGAAGGTTGCAGAGCAAATTAGGGTTGAGAGGTGACCAGGGCTCTTTGAAGAGGAAAGTGGGCTCAGCATTCAGCAACGTTATATATTTCAGCATTTTTTACCTTTTTTTTCACCAGCACCAAAACGACGCAGTTTCGTGGCTTTGGGGGAAAATCGGTACTTGCTGAAACCCGATCGGTTCGGTCGGTTCATCGGTTAACCGCCGGTTCGACCAATTTTTTATCGATTTTTTGCAAGACGGTTTATAAGTGGACCGGATTGGCTAACTGACCGGTTTTCGATTAACCTAGTTAAATTGGCTGGTCCGATCCGGTTTTTAGAACTTTGGAACTTAGTGAGTGGTAATGGGAATGTGAATGTGAGACCAATTGCTTGAAGTTTGCAGTGACTTAGTGTTTGCTGGTTAATAGTTTCCTTCAAGCTCCCCAGCTCCTTTCAAAGCTGGTAGGGGTAGAGGCAACAAATTTGGAGTTTCGGAAGAGGTGAAAGGTGAGGGAGAAGTAGATGTTGCAGTTGAAATCGGAGTCGAAGAGGTGGAGGGAGGAAGAAGGGTGGTGATGGCGGTGGTGATGATGATAATGGTAGCAGTGATGGTGGTAGTTGGGGAGGAGAGTGGTGGTAGAGTTTGGGATTGGAGGAGCTGAGAATATTGAGAGAGAGAGAGGGGGGGAGAGACGATGGTGGTAGTGGTGGAGAGAAGGATAGTTTGGTAATTTTATTTAATATTTTAGGATTTAGATAATTTTGCTTGCAAAAGCCATTTTTATGGGTACAAATGGTAATTTTCGTCTTCTATGGGTAGATATATCAGCATTTTCAACTTTCATGTGTAGAAATAGTAGTTTACTCTATTAAAAAAAATAAAATAAAAGCTCAAAAGTCCAAAAATAAAACCAAAGCTCAAGTGTTCCAATAAAATGTCACAGTATTTCAATCACAGAATCAAAGCCAGAAGAGACACAAGATAGACATGGTCAAAATCAACAAAAGATAACCATTGCAGTTACATTAAAATAGGATCAGCATCCGCAGTCACCAAAATAGTCATATCATTGAAAATTAATGATTGAATAACTAAAAAAATTTAAAAGCTCACCTTAATTGCTCGTAGAGAAGAGGGAGATAGAGAATCGAGCCACAGCGGCGGCACAACGTAAGCACAGCAGAAGACGTGTGTGACACGAAGACGCAGAGGAAGACGTGTGTAGCGCGGTAATGCAGAGGAAGACACGAGCGGCGCTGTGGTGGGACCAGTGAGAGAGCAATCAAGCTGAGGCGAGGCGACGAGCAACGACAAGGAGCCAACGAGAGAGAGAGAGAGAGAGAGAGAGAGAGAGAGAGAGAGAGAGAGAGAGAGAGACTGCGACTTTGCGGAGGCTGAGTGAGGATGTAAGATTGAGAAAGAGTAAGGTTCACTTCTAGGGTTAGGTTAAGGTTTTTTTTTTAAAACCACAAACAACATTGTTTTGTGGCAAGAGGAAAAAATGATCAAACCCATCGGTTATTTAAAATTGTTGTTTCACTGATTTTGTTAAAACCTGCCGGTCCAAATTACTTCCCACTGATTAATTCCTTCCGAAGCTACTATTCACACTCCTCTAAATCAGTCTTTGAAATTTGTTATCCATCGTTATAGATAGATTGAATTTTTTTTCTAATATGAAGATAAAAAATTTGAGAGTCAAATTTTATGATAAAATTTTACAAATATGCAAAAATGACCTTTAAATATGTAATTTTATAATAATAAAAAATTTATAAATACAAAATTGACTGTAGATTTCTAATATTAATTAAAAATAAATAAATTATAAACACAAATCTGTTTCTCAAATTTTTGTATCCAAATTTAAGCTTCAAATTTGTTCTATTTGTCTTCCACAATTTTGTGATATACTCTTTGTCTTTATGATACAATAAAACATACAGTCTTTCAATTTTAAAATAAAAAATACATTTTTTCGCTATGAAAAATAAATATATTCATTTATATCTGCTGTGCATGAATGTTTATTTGCCGAATTGATTTAATTTTATCTTTAATATTTTATTTATTTTTATTTTGTATTGAATATTTTAAATATATTTTAATCATACATAGTATTTGCATTTATAACTTTCCTAAATTTATTTATCCTTTATTTGACCAATTGACTCTCAACCTCTGTAAATATATAGCCATCAGTTTTTAAGAACAAAAAGTATTATTGAAAATGTCTGCAAGAGTGAAATGTATCATGTTCTTATTCTTGTTGGTTGTGTTACGACCACTTTTTGTCAATAGCCAGTCAACGGTTTATGTTAAAAATGCTGTAGAGGGCAATTTGAAACTTACTATTCACTGCAAATCTAAGGATGAAGATCTTGGAGCAGTGACTCTCAACCCAAATCAATCTTATCGGTTTGTTGTCTTTCCTAAATTTTTCGGCGGGACATTATATTTTTGCACTTTTCGTTGGCCAGGTTCATGTCATTGGTTTGACATATATGTAGAAAGTAGAGATCTAAAAATTTGTTATGATGATCATCCAACTGCATGTAACTGGATTATAAAGAAGGCTGGACCATGCCAAGATTCACCTCTTTCGAATCAATGTTTCAAATGGAATCCAAACACGTGTGTTCCATGACAAAAAAAATGTTGATTTTAATGAAATAAAATAAATGAATTCTTGAATCACAAACAGTTTAAAAAAGTTTCTAATAATTTTATTTTATGTCTATTTCTAATTGATCCTTGATAAAGAACGAAAGATTTATTTTATGTTTAATTGTTCTGTCGGTCTCTATAATTTTATAAAATTTACAATTAGATTCTTATAATTTTTTTAATTGGATCCACCGAATATTTTTTCGCAAATTGAATATATAAATTAAACAATTAAGAATCTAATTAGATTGATTATATATTATTTGAAAAAATATTTAGCTAATTTTAATTTTTTGACGTAAAAATAATCTATTTACAAAATTAAAAGCATTATAGAGACTTAATTATTATATATATATATATATATATATATATATATATATATATATATATCATTATAAATTTAGTAAATTATAAAGACTAATAAAATAATTAAATTTTTATTTTATATATTTAGGAATAAACTAATATTTCTGATCATAAAAAGTTTCAATAATACTAATTTTAATAAAATAGGATAGAATGTAGTTTAATTTGTCTCTAATTTTTGAAAAAAATTTAAAATTTTTTAATATTAAAATTATTTTGATTTTATTTCTATTATCTTTTATAAATTTTAATTTTATTCAAAATTTTAAAATTTTTATAGTCAATGTGTGGTTAATATATATTTTTTTATTTTATCCTATTTCGTCACTGCTCTCCTCTTTCTCTCCCAACGTCCCAAGCCTATTCTTATCGCAACTTATTAATATATATTTTCCTTTTAACCTCAAGCTTTAAGAGATCGTTATTAATATATACAAGTTGACCATAAAAAATTTAAAATTATAGGATAAAATTAAAATTTATCAAAAAATTAAGAACAAAATTAAAATAAATTCAACGTTAGAGATATTTTTAAAATTTTTAAAAAACATTAAGAACAAAATATACTTCACCTAATAAAATATAATTTAATTCGATACCTATAAAAAATTGATTAATTTAATAAAATAAAAAATTGAAATGACTTGAAATTTAAAAAATAAAAGAATAATTTATACTATCTTTATATATTATTACAAAAATGAAGAAGTTTGGAGTGAAAAACTGCTGAAGTGCGATACGAATATATGTTTTATTTTTTTATGGTTAAAGAAGCAAATATCCGAAATGAAAAGTATGAAGTACAACATAAATCTCTCTAAACTAAAAACTAACCAAAGATTAAACAGATATAGAGATATTAAAAAAAACTAATTAAAACTAACCCACGAAAACAAGACCTACACAATAAAGAAACTCAACCATCATGTAAAATACATACGCCTAGATGATAGCTAAAAAGACAAAAATATAATATAATTGAAGAAAAATAATAAAATATAAAATCCTAAACTCAAATCTATTCAATACTTTTATATTTAGTTTTTTCCTCAATATTTATATTTGATTTTAATTTTATCTTTAATATTTAGTTTATTTATTTTTCTTTTGTATCTAATATTTTAAATATGTTTTAGTTAAATCGTTACTGTATGTATAAAATAAAATTAAAGCATGGTGTTTGCATTTATAATTTTTTTTAAATTAACTGAGATAATGTTCAATTTGGTTCCTAAATTTATATAAGGACCTGAATTTAATTTTAAAATTTTAATTACCTCCTGTATTTAGTCCTTATATTGTACAAATATGACTTATATTAATTTCTAGAACAATTTTTGATGCACATACATACATTAACGAAATATTGATGTTCATAACTAGATGTCACGTTGTTAGATTAATACAATATCATTCGAGTATTAGTATTGGCACTCAAATAGTGGTGTTTATTGAATTTTTTTCTCTCAAAATAAGTGGTACGACTTCGTTTTATTTTATTTTTTTGATCACTAAATGACAACCAATTATTCGATTGTTTAATTAGAAAAACATAGAAACAACATAAATCCAAAAGTAGCACCCCATAATAACAAGAGCACAAGAACAAAAAAAAAAACATAAGCATATGTATTTAAATACCAGAAGTATGGACAAATTTGAGGATAACAACATATACTTTCTAAACACGGTGTTAGTAAAAGCAGTAAAATATATAGAGTGTTAATGGATCGGATCCATCTATGGTGTTTATCTAAATTCGATCTAAAAATTGTGAATATAGATCTGATCTGCAAAGCTATATATCATTGGATCAGATCGGATCCGCACACTAATTGGATTGGATTGGATTGCGAATTTTGTGTAGCTATCCGTATATTCGCGTATCCGCAAAAATAAAAAAATAAATAAATAAATATTTTTTTATATTTTATTTCAACTAATAATTATCATATATGTTGTATTATTTTAATTTATTATTTAAAAAAATATGTTTAATATCATTTTAAGAGTAAACATGTTTAAAAGAATAAAAAATAAATTTTATTGTTATTTTTTTAATAAAAATAAAACTTTTAAAAATATGTTTGTGTTTTGTGGATATATCCGATCCGATCGGATCGGTTCCAAACTTAAAAACTGTGGATATGGGATCCGATCTGATCCGTGTTCACCCCTAAAAATACATAGAAAAAAAGTAACAGGATTAATACGTATTTATGCATGATGTACAAATAGATTTAATTTAAGGATTTTTAGAAAGAAAAAAAGAAGAAAAATATTAGTGTCTAAGCAAACTATAAACTTGAAAAATTAATTGGAAAGTGAATATGTTGTCACTTTGTCAGCCTGCTCAAATGACTAATTACACTCTCTTTTAATTACTAATATTGTTAGTTTTTCTAAAATATCTTTGTATTTAATTTATTTGTTACTTGAAATAATACTTATTTATTCATATTTATTGTATATATAAATTCATTTGATTTCTCATTTTTATTTTACTTAAAAATAAGTTGCTTCATAAGATATATATGTATTAGGTAATTTTTTTAAAATTATTTTATTTATTTTAAATATTTTATAATAAAAATTTAAATATAATTAATTTTATATAAATTTAATAGTTAAAAAATAATAAATAATTTATTAATTTTCATTAAATTATCTTCTAACTCTTCTTACCTTATTAACTTCCGCTGAAGTTGACTCAATTTTATTTTATTTTTTTTTAATTTTCTTTTGTTAATTTGCAAAATATTGACGATAGCTCAGAAAGGAATTATATACCGACATTGGGGTTGAAGTGGGTGTAGGGCTGGCAATGGGTAGGGTAGGGTATGGTTTGGACCCTACCCTAACCTTACCCGCAGGTTGAAAATTTTATTAAAACTCTAACCTACCCTACCCGCGGGTTGAGAATCTCTCAACCTTAACCCTATCCGCACCCTAAAATTCTAAACCCTACCTTACCCTACCCTACCCGCAGAAATATCAAATTTTTTCAAAGTAAATATAAAATTTAATTATTTTGAATTTTATACGTATTAATAACATAAAAAATAAAAAATTAATGCTCTAAATTACTAAATTAACTAATTAGTTTAGTGGTTGTTCACTTATTATAAGTCATTACATAAGAAATGTTGGTGGTTCAACTCTTACTTTCTTCATTATATAGAGAGATTTTTATAAAATATGTGCTATATATGTGGTACGGGTAGGATAGGGTAGGGTACACCCTAAACCCGTACCCTACCCTACCCGCAGGCATATTCGGACCGTAACCTACCCTACCCGCAGCGGGTAGGGTAGCCTACCCTACCCGAACGGGTTGGACCGGGTTGGGTACCCGCGGGTAGGGTATGAATTGCCAGCCCTAAGTGGGTGCAACCTCCTGGAATGTAGGGATTGCCAATGAATCCTTGTTCGCAGTGACATCTCCGAGCTGAGTTCTTGAAAGATGATGTAAGGGTGTGTGTGGTTCAAAGATTAAATTTTATTACTAGGAATGTTATTCTTAGGAATATAATACCTAGGAATAAGATTACTTGAAATAGAAGATACCTATGTTTGTTTATAAAATTTAATGTCTTGGAATGTTATGTAATAATCCTAGGAATGAATAAATTTTTGTTTGGTTGAGTTTAAATTTCTTGGTCATATTATGTAATATGTCAAAATTACCCTTACTCATTCAAATTAAATTATTAATGACTAAAAATTAAATATAAAGCTAATAAAATATTATTTTTTACATTGTTTTTTTTAATTTACAAAATATCTCTAATAATAAATTTACTAAAATACTCCTAATAATAAATATGTTTAGCTAAAATTATTATTGATTCTAATTTTTTTTTGGAATTTACTAAAATACCCCTAATATCAAATACGTTTAGCTAAATTTTTTATTGATTCTAATTTTTTTAAATTTACTAAAATACCCTTAATATTAAATATGTTCAAATAAAATTATTATTAATTCTATTTTTTTAAATTTACTTAAATACCCCCAATATCAAATATGTTTAACTAAAATTATTATTGATTCTATTTTTTTTAAATTTATCAAAATACTCCCAATATCAAATATCTTTACTTAAATTATTATTGATTCTAAATTTCACTTAATAATATGTTTAATTAAAATTATTACTTTTTTTACATTTTGAATTTACAAAAATACTTCTAATAAAAAATTTACTAAAATACCCTTAATAAAAATATGTTTAATTAAAATTATTATCGATTCTAATCTTTTCAAATTTACTAAAATACCCCTAATAACAAATATATTTAATTAAAATTAACATTATCACAATTAAATTCACTAAAAAAACATTACTATTATCCAAATGAAAGTTACAAAGAAGTCTCAAAAGTAAAAAATTACTTGCACTAATAAGCATACATGCACAACTCTTATACAAGAACACAAACACATAAACAAAATAAAATCAATGTTACGACAGACAACCTCACACATAGAAAAATTATTACAATTATCGAGCGTGATATCTTCTCCTCCATTGGTTCCACATTTCTTGTGCAAGTTGATCTCTCCATCTACCCCAAGCATCACTCGTTTCAATATGGTGGATCGTCTCACCATCTACTCCAAGTATATTTTGATCTTCTATCTCATCAATAGGATCCACAACCATCACTCTTCTAATATGATTATGCAAAAGGCAACAAGCAGTTATAATTCTTCCTTGAGTCTTAATAGGATAAAATGATCTTCCCCTTAAAATTTCCCATCTTGCTTTCAATACTCCAAATGCCCTTTTAATGACATTCCTAGCTTGTGAGTGTTTCATATTAAAAAACTCTTGAGCTGTACTGGGTTGATTATGTGGATTAAACTCACTCAAATGATATTTTTGTCCTCTATAAGGTGCCAAAAATCCTTCACAATTCATATATCTAGCATCACATAAGTAATAATGACCTAGTGTGACATACACAATTGAACAAAATTAATGAAAGATCAAATGGTTACTTTGATAACATATTAAAGTCTCAATAAAATACCTTGGGGAACACTAAACCCATTGCGAAATAGTGCATCTCGCAATACCCTAGAATCCGCAGCTGAACCCTCCCAACCCGCCAGTATGTAGATAAATTGCATATCAGGAGCAACCACTCCAAGCACATTGGTTGTTATGTCACCTTTTCTGTTTCGATATCTAGGCTTGTCAGCCTCAAGAACATTGACTTTGATATGAGTACCATCTAAGGCTCCTAGGCAATCCTAAAATTCAAAACAAAGATCAATTAACTCAATCCTAAAGAACACCAACCATATGAGATTTAATAACATTAGCAAAATAAATTACCTTAAACCATTTCCATCGTTCATCCATTCTATCTTGGCTAAATGGTTGAGGTTTCTTCAGTAAGAGATTATGACATCTCAAAATAGCAAGCAATACATCATTAAACCGCCTACTAATTGTTTCTTCAGATCTCACAAATTGTCTCTTTATTACTCTAATTTTGACGTCATGTGCTATAATATATAAAAACATGGCAACCATTTCTTCCACACCCATATTCCTACTTGGTTCTAACCTTCCAACCCTTTTTAAGCATGTTACACAATGCATGAAAAGCACATCTATCCATTCTTGTGTTTTCTATACATGCTAGATCACTAAAATAAATAATTCTATCAACACTAACATCTCTTATTACTTGCCTACTATAACTATCATTCCATTCTCTTTTTTTTTTTCAATTGCAATATAATCAAAATATAGCAAATCATCAACAACTTAACCATAAGGTCATTCATTAATTCGAAATGTAAAATCAAGCAGGCAATAACTTTCATCTTCTGTTTGGGATCCATTCTGCAAAAAAAATAAAATAAAATAAAATAAAATATTTAGCTAGAAGACTTAACTATTTATTTATTCTATGTAAACACTATGAACCTGCGGAAAGAGGGAGGAGAGGAAGTCTATGAAAACACTTGATTTATAGACTAGCCTTACCAATGTAAACAATATAATACATGAGCATTGATCGGCAAAACTCACTCAAAAATCTCATGTCATTCTAACATAAATTGGTGCTGATAACAAAATGAATAACCTGGGAAATACTGTCAATTTATTTAATTCTTACCCCCAAAGATAAGAACATATGAAAAAGACATTTCCGTGTTGCTCCAAATATAAGTAAAGTCCCAACAATAGACAAGTTACAACTTGACAAAACAGAATCATAAAACATGGAATGTATGAAAAAGAAGTTTTTATGTTGCTGCAAATGTAAGCTTCAACATAAAACAAATCACATTTTGACAAATCAAATCATGAAATATGGAACATGGACAGAACATCATGTACATGAACAGAGAACATCCGTTCAAGTAGAAAACTGGAAAAAAATATGATTTGTTGGAATAATGAACAGAAGAAAAACAAAATTGGTGATCGAGCATTAAATTGTCCCAGTACCTACATTTGTGATGTTTTATATACATTTTTGAATAAGGGTCTGTTTGTAGTATCATAAAAAATTAAGGTATTTATATGAATAAGGAGCCTGATATTCCCTTACTTAAAATCATGAATACATGTAAGAATGTGGCCATCACATTGGTAAAATATTTAAACTCCACAAAGTACAACCTCAGAAATATTTCGCATATTAAATAATCCAAATCTTAAAATATTAAAATATTTAGTTAGAAGACTTTACTATTTATTTATTCTATATAATGATTACTATAGCAGGCTAAAATGTGGAAAGAATAAAAATAAGAATTACCATTTTATATTTTCCAAAATTCAAATACAATGGAATTAAAAAAAATATATTAAGCTAACAAAATGAAATAAGAACATCTTCACACAACTCATGAACTGCATTCTTGTGATACCTACTAAATCCAATGCTATGAGTAGATCATATGTAATTCAGATTCCACCATTCTAGCATGTGTAAGAAGATTAACCTGATCAAAATCTTGAAGCTGTTTTACAGCTACTCAAAATACTCATTTCACCAAACTAAATAACACAGGACCAAAATAAGTAGTACTTCCCAATTCACACATAGGGATAAGATGAACATGCAGAGAATAAAAGTTGGCAAGTTCAAGAACTCGTCTTATTGTCAAAATTGGACCACCAAATTTTTTCATTCTCAGAACTTAAATCCAAAAGCACTATTAAGTCACTAAAGTATTCAGCAGTTTGACGAATCTGAGATGTGATGACTGATAAGCATGCAATGAAGAAGAACAAATAATAATAATAATAATAATAATAATAATAATAATAATAATAATAATAATAATAATAATAATAATAATAAATAGTAAAAAGAAGTTAGCAACCTGCCTTGAAGATTAGAGAGGTTGGCAATCTGACGAGGGATATCACCAGAGAGAGAATTGACATTGAGACACAAGTCAGTGAGGTGAGTCAAGGAGGAAATCTCCTTGGGTAAAATTCCACTGAGAGAGTTGAAGTGAAGATAGAGACCAGTCAAGCTCTTAAGACTAGAAATGGCAGCAGGTATGCTTCCAGAGAGACCCTTTCCTTGCAGTGAGATATTCACTACAAGACCTTCTTGGTTGCAAGCCACGCCCTCAAAATGGGAGAAATATCTAAACCTCAAAAATGATTATCTCAGCGTATGCAGGACAAAGTTAACTTGGCTATAGAAATGCATTTGAGAAATTTTACAAAGTGCAGCATACATGAATCATCTTCAGAATACGTCCTCTCAGTTGAATCATATTCTACAATTGGAAGCTGAAAAGGAAGTAGAACATATCAAAATAAAGTGTGTACTTACTACAATATACAAACTGGTTCAGATCAAGAGTAATTCTTCCTTGTTTTGTAGTATCAAATGACAATCTTGCATTAGATGAGAGGCCTACTATGCAGTTGAAAGCAATCAAACAAGGACTAAATAAATTTCTTTCTCCATTGCATTATTTCTTTCTCCATCTGACTAATAAAGCATTTTCAACTTATTATCCCAAGAAAGGAGCATACAGAAATTAAGGCATGGATAATAGTAGTGTAAACAAACATTGAGAATTGAGATAGTTTTGGCTTAACCACTAGTAGTCAATGTGATGTGCAACTTCTCCAGGATGATTTACTACAAATTAAACTATGAAGATGTCTTACCGCACAGGCAGAGTAAAATGCAGGAAAATCCAGCGTGAAGCCAATCTTTACCAATGCCTGGAAACAGATTCGGAAAAGTTATTTAGAGTTGCATCCACAATCATATATAAGGTTGAAAAAACCTAGAACAAACTTAGAACAATTGTTTAGACGAATTGAAATAGATCTAGAAAATTGTTTCAATTCCAATTTCATTGAAACAATAAAACACATTCCAATTCCAATTCCAATATTTCAAACCTAGAACAAACCTGTGCTTGAAAAAGATCAACAGGAACAGGAAGATGTGAGGAGGGAGAGGGGTGAGAGAGACGACACGAATAGGAAGCACAACTCGAGCAGAGACGGAGGCGAGAGATGCGCGAGCAACCGAGCTCAGAGGAAGGAGAGAGGCCAGACGCAAGCGCGAGCACGAACACGAACGCGAACACGAACAGAGGTGAGATGTGATGATGAACACGAACGCGAACGGTTGATAGTGAATCTTCCTTCTAGAATAAGGAGCTCGGTGGTCGTGCGAATCCAGATCAGCGGCGAGGCGGCGCCGACGTCGGTGGAGCCTCCATGAATTTGGGGGAAAATTTGGCTAGGGTTTCGTTTTCATGGAGGAGTTGCTCTGCTAGGGTTTAGTTTTTTGTGAAATGAGTGAAAAATCTGAAGAAAGAGGGTTAGAGTTGAAGGGCATTTTAGTCTTTTTGCATTGTGATATACATTCCATTCCCATTGGAATTAAAGATAACCATGGAGAAGATGGGAATGAAATGGGTGGGATTTTGATTCCAGGGAATAAAATATACCCAGGAATAAATTTTTAACTCTTGAATCAAACATGGGAATAAGATATTCCCATCTCAACATTCCTGGGAATACACTTGTATTACCTTGTCATTGGAAGCTACAAAAAAAAGTGTTCCACCAAAGAAATTAAGTCTAAATCCAAACTCAAGTGTATCCATGTTGAGTTTGGAAAATTTGAATTATGATGATGATCAAATATTGTTAAAAATATTAATTACAAAATTATTAAGTTAATTTTTAATTTCAATTAGTTGATTAATAATTTTATTAATGTACAGGTTTTATTATTTGGCCAAAATTCATATGAGTCCAATATGGTGAGAAAGTATTCAACCTTGGTACAAAAATAATTCCAAACAAAGTGGCTGAATTATTTTTGATGCATAAGCAAATGCTTATTGGACCAGGAAACTAATGTGAAGCCCAAAACAAATTCTTTTTGATCCAACAAAGTGTTGGTCCGAAATTGAAGAAGAAAGAAAGGAATTGGAGCATGCTTTTCCACGGTTACCTTTCTCCATGGGTTATGGAATTCAAAGTTTAATTAAATTGAATGCATGCATTGGTAACAAGAAAGAGAAAATCCAAATTGATTTGATTGCTTTAAATGTTCCACCCGTTACTATGCATAGGGAAATGGTGGTGGGATTTAATTAGTTTTAATTTCATTCATTGCTTCCAAAGCTTTTTCTCTCTTCTCTCTCCTTTCTCTTTGCATTCAGTCATGTCATACAGGAAGGAAGAAAGAAGAAGTTATCAGAGAAAGAGTGAAGCTATGAAGAAGGAAAAAGGCTAGGTTGTTGATGGCCTTTAGAAAAAAAAAGATCTAAGACATGGCGTGGTTGAGATCTTTGCCACTAAAGACAAGATGTGAAGAAGAAACTTCAAGATCTTCAGGCCAAAAATATAGAAGATCGGTTTAAGTCAGAGAGGAAGATCTCTGTGGTAAGAGCTCGTTTCCACTTTTATTCATCCATCACAGGAGGTAGCTTATGTAGCTACATGGAGGAAGAAGCAAATGTGGAAAAGAAGGAGCTGTCAACGATCAGAGATCCATCAAGGGTTGGAAGTCTTTCTTGGAGTCAAAGTCAAGATGGAGGGCTCAGATTGATGAAGCTTGATGAGAAGGAATGAGAGAGAGGTACATGCATGTTGATTTGCTTTCGATTTTTCCTCTCTCTTATCTCTGTTCGAACCAGCTGTTTGTTGGAGAAGATGTTGGTGGCTTGGTTGAACTGGTTTCAACCTTGGAAGCTTCCCCTTCTATAATAAGGGTGAACGGCCAAGGGTTGAGACAAGGAGAGTAAGCACAGAGTTCTCATAGCTATCCTAAGCTAACAGAAGTTCTTCTCCTTCAATGTGTTTCATTTTATTTTCTTTTCTTTAGTTTTGTCTGTCTGAGTCTCATGGTGAAAAAGACAAATAGAGTGAGGTTTGTAAGAAAAAGCCAATGAGAGGAAAAAGGCAGAGAGTGAAAAAATTAAAGAAAAAGCCATAGATATCTAAGAGTTTCTTTGTACATCTGTGTTGTGTTTCATGATCCTGGGATTCCCTTGCAAGTTCGGTTAGCACTTTGCGGTTGAAAGCTTGGTAGGTGACCAAGTCAAGTTCAGTTTTGGAGATAGATTCTGGACTTGTCTCGGATAGGAATGGGCAGTTCCTAGGGAAGAGATGGTGTATGTAATCTGTTTGATTATAGTAAAATTCCGTCACTATTGTGATGGAGACTGGATGTAGGCTGCATTGCACTTAGCAGCTGAATCAGAATACTTCTGGGTATGATTCTCTCTTTCTCTTCTACTCCATTTCTGTTTCTGTTGCGCAAGAGACAAAATTGAGAAATATCTCCTAATCGGTTACGAGACAAAAAGAAAATATCTCTCGACTGGTTGTGAGACAAAAAGCAAAAATATCTCCTAAAGTTATTCTAAAAGGCAGAAAGTAATTTTTAGGGAAAGGGGGCTAAGATTCAACCCGCCTTCTTTTAGCCACTGATTACCATCAATCCATATACTTCACCAGCCTCGCTCCAAGATCATCTTCTTTGGATTTACAATGAACTATTAAGTCTTCATGCTTTTCCTTGTAATTTTGGATGGTCACTTGTATTTTTGGTGAAAATTCGCCGCTGCTTAATAATAATAATTGAACCATAAGAAGAAGGACAAGTCATACCATGAAAATGCTTCTAGCACAAAGACCAATTGATATATATATATATATATGTGTGTCTGAAATTATTGTTGTGTGTATATATTAAGGTTATGAGAATCAAACCGGTCATCGAATCAGTTAAGTGACTGGTTCGATGGTTCAATGGTTCAATCGGAGTCAAACTGTTTTAATTCAATATACAATAAAATTGTTAAAATTTAATATGCATATAGATATTATAAAAACTAAAGCAGTAACTTAGTATAAATATTTGTACATTTCAGTGTAAAAGAGACAAGCAAATCATAATTAAATCAATTTTCTTTTTTATTCTCAAATTCTCTTTCACTCTATGACTTCTTGGCTCTTGCACAACAATAAAGTGGTGCTGGTGCTGCATAATTCTCCTTTCCAAATTCATCATCTCAGAGCAATTCTTTTATCCCTAATGACATTCTTGGCAACAACATACACTTCTTACTTTTTGAGGCTAGAACCAAGAAAATCAAATTCAATAATCATAAAAAAGAATTCAGAATAACATACTTACATAAAAATTCAAATCACTATCAAGTAGCAACACATAATTCAGAATCACAAAAAATTTTAACAAAGACTTCTAATCAAGTATTCAACAATAATTAAATTCAACATATCATCCAGTTAATTCACCAAAACTTAATATAGCCGAATTCAATAGACCAGAATTGAATTTATATAGAAAAATTCAAAATACCAAAATTTCAAATTCAGAATTCTAAAATTGAACTTAAACAGAACAAGAACCCAAATCTGCCCAGAATTCTAAAATTGAACTTAAACAGAACAATGTAAAACTAGGTTAATTAATCCACAAATGAGGATTTATTCTAGAAAGAAAAAAATGTGATTTTTATGGCTTAATATGATAGAGGAGATTGAGACGAGAATTTCGGTACCAATTTTGTAGAAATCGGACTAAGATTGAACCGAATGGGCCAAACCGGGCCAACCGGACCCAAAGTAGGCCCTTGGCCTAACTAAACTAAACCTAATACACTCATTTCAGCACTCTCTCTCCTCACTTATCACTCAAACACGCTGAAATGGGGGCAAGAATGGGGGAAGAACACTCTCTCCAAGTTCTAACCCTTGTTTGAACTTCAAACCACCATAACTTTTGATCTAGAGCTTCGATTGCCGCACCGTTTGTGGCCACGCGTTCACTACAGAGAGCTCTACAAAACTCATAGAATCAATCTTGAGGTAAGCCACAGTTTGCTCTTCGAATTTCCAGCCTTAGTTTCGAGTTTCATGAGCAAAAATGTTGAGATTTTGGACTCTTTGATGTTATAGGACCCAACTCTCTTGAAGGAGAAGATTAATCTTGTTTCCTTGGATCTTGGGTGTGGTAAGATTCTCAACCCTAGTGTAATTGGTTGTTCTATGATGTTTGGGTATTGAGATGTTGTGTATGGGTATGATGATTATGGCTTAGGTTGTGTATATGTGAATATTTGAGACTTTGAAAAGCTTGAAGAGGGTTTTGTATGCAAAAATCTGTTCTTGGAGGTGTTGAGACCTTGAGAGCTTGAGAAAAAGTGGTTTGGAAGTGCTCTGGTTGAGCTTGGGAAATTGGCTAAGGTATGGTCTCGGTTTCTCGTATCTAATATGTAATGTGGTAGGAAATACTTAGGTTAGAGGCCCTAAGATAGGTATTGAATTGTTGATGTTAATATGTTATTGAATGGTTGAGATATATGATGTGGTCATATATGTGATGATGATTATTGATGCCTTGTTGGTATGATGTATGAGAAATATGCATGTTGTGATATATGCTTGATGATTGATTAAGGTTGAATTATGGGTTAAACCATGTTGATGGTGAGTATGATATTGATTATGTACAATGAAGGTTGATTGGAAATGGTATTATTGGAAATTGGAATGAGAAAGTATGTATGACATGTCTATGTGTTTGTCTCTTAGCCAATTGATTGAAAAGTGTTAAAATGGTGGGATGATGTTTTGTGAATTGTGGTAAAGTGTTAATGTGTGAGTTGAGGAGGCTTGACGTTGTTTTTGGTACATGTTGATTGATTTCAAAAAGGGATGAAATTGGCATGTTTTGGTTGATTTTGAAAAGAGTTGAAAATGGCTTGTTTTGAAAATGGCACTTTGTGGTTTTGTATGAAAACACGGTTTTTGGGCATATTTTGATGGGACATAACTTGGAATACGGATTCTCGTTTTGTACCAAACTTGTTTAGAAATGAAATTGGATTCAAAATGTTCATGCTGTTCGAAGAACGGGCGAAAAATGTTTTGAAATGAAGAAGTTATGTCCGTTGGAAGATTGCGGGTTTTATATGTGGATTCTGCAGCTTTTAACTTAGAAAAATTTTAATCAGAATACCCACCCACGCGTAGGCGTGCTTGACGCGTACGCGTCGTTTTTCAAAAAGGCACCATCCACGTGTGCGTCGATGTGATGCACCCAATGCCCATCCATTCTTCCCGAGAGTTGTGCCAGTTTTGTGCGTGGGGCACAAATGTACCCACGCATACGCGTGGCTGACGCGTACGCATCATTTGGCTATTTTTCAATCCACTCGTCTGCGTGTATGACGCATACGCGTCGATGAGCTTTGTGGCCATCCACGCGTGCGCGTAGAGTATGCGTACGTGTGGCCCTGTTTTCATCTCAAAGTTAATTTTTGAGTTTTAAAAGCCAAATTTCACACTTCTAAGCCTCTGATCTCACCACTTGTGTCTTAAATCATTATGGTATGCCTAGCAATGAGAAAAGGAGCTAGGGGATGTGGGACTTGCGAGTGAAGCAAGGAAAAAACGAATGATCAATGAGGATCAAAGATGACTATGTGAGATGCGAAGGATGGCGGTGGAAGTGCTTGTTATGCCATGGGCCGAAGGGTCGTAATTGTTAATGAATTGGCTAGTTATGGATTTAACCGTGAGGCGGATGGCTGGATTATTGCCGTGTTACGGCGGAGCCATGATTATGGCTAAGTATAAATGCATATATGCTATTGAATGAATTGTGAATGTGTGCACTTCCACTATCGGAGATAAGAGTTTCCTTGGGAGGAAGCAGTGGCTAGCCACCACGTGCTCCAGATTGAGACTCGAAGCTCTTTTAACCCTATGTCGTCAGGGTGGCTGGGCACTGTGAAAGCCCCGGATGAGCTCACCCCCATAAATATTCACCAGTGAGGATGATGGATATGGATCATGATTATGATCAAGTTTATATTGAGTATAACTCGAGTTGGGAAGACACGACAGAGGGACAGTCCAATGGTTAGCTACCAGGACTTGTTGGGTTTGCTCTATAACCGACAGATGATATCATCATCCATTAGGGACAGGCATTCATTATATGCATACTATGTGAATTGTTTGAGATTGCCTATTTGACTGCATATTACTTGCTATCTGTCTAAATGCCTTATCTGTTCCTACTTGCATATCTCTTGTCTGACATAATTATGTTTGCCATATTATACTCCTACTGGTGGTTGGGAGGTCTGAAGGAATTGGAAAGGGAAGTATTACTTAGACTGAAAGATCTTTAGTCAGATGCCCTTTATGGTTTAGCTTGTTTATAAGCTTTGATTTTATCTGGAGGAAGTTCTAGGATTGCCTTTGGCTTTCCTCTATTATTACATGTTATATATGTGGGAACTGTTACCATGCTGAGAACCTCTAGTTCTCACCCATGCGGATTTTGTGGTTTTCAGATGCAGGACGCGAGGCTTCTCGTTGAGGCATGCTGGAGACTTCCGGATTAGCGAAGATCCTTTGTTCTTGGGGCTCTGTCTTAGTCTTATATGTTTTGCATAGATACTTTTATCTCCATTAAATAATACAAACTGTGATGACTCCTCTTATAGGAGATTTTGGAGAATAGGTTCTCAGTTTTTGTGTCCCTTTGGGTTTTTCTTATTTATTTACATGTATATATTGCTATGCTCGGGCCGGTTATCTTCACAACATGATTTTGAGACTTGATATTCCTGTTTTTGACACTCTTTTGTATATATATAATCTCGCGTTGGTTTATCCTTGTCCGTTACGTTATCGATCGAAGTGTTGCGCTTTCGAGTTACGAATTTTGTTTTACCCCTTTTTCTACAAAGGCTCCTAGCTATAATCATTATTCACACTACTATATGTACTAAACTTTTATTTTAGAGGTCATAATACCTTGCTATCTCTGAATTATGACTTAAGCATAAGACTCTATATGGTAGGGTGTTACAAACAAAACCCTAAATCTGCCCAGAATTGTAAAATTGAACTTAAACAGAACAAGAACAAAACCCAAATCTACCAAGAATTCTAAATCTGAAGTTCTGAACTCAAATCTGCCCTAAATTCTTTGCTGAATAAAAATTTAATTGAAAAAAACCAAAAATCCATGAACTCAAATCTGCCCAATTCATACAGTTTTGTCACCAAATAAACAAAATTAATTGAAAACAAAAAGATTGAAGCACTCATCGTAGGAGACCATAGAAGGCCAGAGCCAGGCGACGACCAACGCTCCAGTGACAGTGACGACAACAAGCCGACGACCACGACGATGCCAAGCCGACGACCAGACGATGCCAAAGCTTCGGTGACGGTGACGGCGACACTTTGATCTGCGAGAGCTGCCTCGACCCATGATGCTGACGCTTCGACCCGCGACAATGACGCTTTGACATTTGTTGGAGGTAACTGTGTTTGTAGGAAGAAGGTTGCAGAGCAAATTAGGGTTGAGAGGTGACCAGGGCTCTTTGAAGAGGAAAGTGGGCTCAGCATTCAGCAACGTTATATATTTCAGCATTTTTTACCTTTTTTTTCACCAGCACCAAAACGACGCAGTTTCGTGGCTTTGGGGGAAAATCGGTACTTGCTGAAACCCGATCGGTTCGGTCGGTTCATCGGTTAACCGCCGGTTCGACCAATTTTTTATCGATTTTTTGCAAGACGGTTTATAAGTGGACCGGATTGGCTAACTGACCGGTTTTCGATTAACCTAGTTAAATTGGCTGGTCCGATCCGGTTTTTAGAACTTTGGAACTTAGTGAGTGGTAATGGGAATGTGAATGTGAGACCAATTGCTTGAAGTTTGCAGTGACTTAGTGTTTGCTGGTTAATAGTTTCCTTCAAGCTCCCCAGCTCCTTTCAAAGCTGGTAGGGGTAGAGGCAACAAATTTGGAGTTTCGGAAGAGGTGAAAGGTGAGGGAGAAGTAGATGTTGCAGTTGAAATCGGAGTCGAAGAGGTGGAGGGAGGAAGAAGGGTGGTGATGGCGGTGGTGATGATGATAATGGTAGCAGTGATGGTGGTAGTTGGGGAGGAGAGTGGTGGTAGAGTTTGGGATTGGAGGAGCTGAGAATATTGAGAGAGAGAGAGGGGGGGGAGAGACGATGGTGGTAGTGGTGGAGAGAAGGATAGTTTGGTAATTTTATTTAATATTTTAGGATTTAGATAATTTTGCTTGCAAAAGCCATTTTTATGGGTACAAATGGTAATTTTCGTCTTCTATGGGTAGATATATCAGCATTTTCAACTTTCATGTGTAGAAATAGTAGTTTACTCTATTAAAAAAAATAAAATAAAAGCTCAAAAGTCCAAAAATAAAACCAAAGCTCAAGTGTTCCAATAAAATGTCACAGTATTTCAATCACAGAATCAAAGCCAGAAGAGACACAAGATAGACATGGTCAAAATCAACAAAAGATAACCATTGCAGTTACATTAAAATAGGATCAGCATCCGCAGTCACCAAAATAGTCATATCATTGAAAATTAATGATTGAATAACTAAAAAAATTTAAAAGCTCACCTTAATTGCTCGTAGAGAAGAGGGAGATAGAGAATCGAGCCACAGCGGCGGCACAACGTAAGCACAGCAGAAGACGTGTGTGACACGAAGACGCAGAGGAAGACGTGTGTAGCGCGGTAATGCAGAGGAAGACACGAGCGGCGCTGTGGTGGGACCAGTGAGAGAGCAATCAAGCTGAGGCGAGGCGACGAGCAACGACAAGGAGCCAACGAGAGAGAGAGAGAGAGAGAGAGAGAGAGAGAGAGAGAGAGAGAGAGAGAGAGACTGCGACTTTGCGGAGGCTGAGTGAGGATGTAAGATTGAGAAAGAGTAAGGTTCACTTCTAGGGTTAGGTTAAGGTTTTTTTTTTAAAACCACAAACAACATTGTTTTGTGGCAAGAGGAAAAAATGATCAAACCC
The DNA here is from genome assembly GCF_059453495.1 of Arachis ipaensis. Lineage (NCBI taxonomy): Eukaryota > Viridiplantae > Streptophyta > Magnoliopsida > Fabales > Fabaceae > Arachis > Arachis ipaensis. Next base: position 11,635,512 of record NC_142439.1, on the reverse strand, counting down.
ATCGGTTATTTAAAATTGTTGTTTCACTGATTTTGTTAAAACCTGCCGGTCCAAATTACTTCCCACTGATTAATTCCTTCCGAAGCTACTATTCACACTCCTCTAAATCAGTCTTTGAAATTTGTTATCCATCGTTATAGATAGATTGAATTTTTTTTCTAATATGAAGATAAAAAATTTGAGAGTCAAATTTTATGATAAAATTTTACAAATATGCAAAAATGACCTTTAAATATGTAATTTTATAATAATAAAAAATTTATAAATACAAAATTGACTGTAGATTTCTAATATTAATTAAAAATAAATAAATTATAAACACAAATCTGTTTCTCAAATTTTTGTATCCAAATTTAAGCTTCAAATTTGTTCTATTTGTCTTCCACAATTTTGTGATATACTCTTTGTCTTTATGATACAATAAAACATACAGTCTTTCAATTTTAAAATAAAAAATACATTTTTTCGCTATGAAAAATAAATATATTCATTTATATCTGCTGTGCATGAATGTTTATTTGCCGAATTGATTTAATTTTATCTTTAATATTTTATTTATTTTTATTTTGTATTGAATATTTTAAATATATTTTAATCATACATAGTATTTGCATTTATAACTTTCCTAAATTTATTTATCCTTTATTTGACCAATTGACTCTCAACCTCTGTAAATATATAGCCATCAGTTTTTAAGAACAAAAAGTATTATTGAAAATGTCTGCAAGAGTGAAATGTATCATGTTCTTATTCTTGTTGGTTGTGTTACGACCACTTTTTGTCAATAGCCAGTCAACGGTTTATGTTAAAAATGCTGTAGAGGGCAATTTGAAACTTACTATTCACTGCAAATCTAAGGATGAAGATCTTGGAGCAGTGACTCTCAACCCAAATCAATCTTATCGGTTTGTTGTCTTTCCTAAATTTTTCGGCGGGACATTATATTTTTGCACTTTTCGTTGGCCAGGTTCATGTCATTGGTTTGACATATATGTAGAAAGTAGAGATCTAAAAATTTGTTATGATGATCATCCAACTGCATGTAACTGGATTATAAAGAAGGCTGGACCATGCCAAGATTCACCTCTTTCGAATCAATGTTTCAAATGGAATCCAAACACGTGTGTTCCATGACAAAAAAAATGTTGATTTTAATGAAATAAAATAAATGAATTCTTGAATCACAAACAGTTTAAAAAAGTTTCTAATAATTTTATTTTATGTCTATTTCTAATTGATCCTTGATAAAGAACGAAAGATTTATTTTATGTTTAATTGTTCTGTCGGTCTCTATAATTTTATAAAATTTACAATTAGATTCTTATAATTTTTTTAATTGGATCCACCGAATATTTTTTCGCAAATTGAATATATAAATTAAACAATTAAGAATCTAATTAGATTGATTATATATTATTTGAAAAAATATTTAGCTAATTTTAATTTTTTGACGTAAAAATAATCTATTTACAAAATTAAAAGCATTATAGAGACTTAATTATTATATATATATATATATATATATATATATATATATATATATATATCATTATAAATTTAGTAAATTATAAAGACTAATAAAATAATTAAATTTTTATTTTATATATTTAGGAATAAACTAATATTTCTGATCATAAAAAGTTTCAATAATACTAATTTTAATAAAATAGGATAGAATGTAGTTTAATTTGTCTCTAATTTTTGAAAAAAATTTAAAATTTTTTAATATTAAAATTATTTTGATTTTATTTCTATTATCTTTTATAAATTTTAATTTTATTCAAAATTTTAAAATTTTTATAGTCAATGTGTGGTTAATATATATTTTTTTATTTTATCCTATTTCGTCACTGCTCTCCTCTTTCTCTCCCAACGTCCCAAGCCTATTCTTATCGCAACTTATTAATATATATTTTCCTTTTAACCTCAAGCTTTAAGAGATCGTTATTAATATATACAAGTTGACCATAAAAAATTTAAAATTATAGGATAAAATTAAAATTTATCAAAAAATTAAGAACAAAATTAAAATAAATTCAACGTTAGAGATATTTTTAAAATTTTTAAAAAACATTAAGAACAAAATATACTTCACCTAATAAAATATAATTTAATTCGATACCTATAAAAAATTGATTAATTTAATAAAATAAAAAATTGAAATGACTTGAAATTTAAAAAATAAAAGAATAATTTATACTATCTTTATATATTATTACAAAAATGAAGAAGTTTGGAGTGAAAAACTGCTGAAGTGCGATACGAATATATGTTTTATTTTTTTATGGTTAAAGAAGCAAATATCCGAAATGAAAAGTATGAAGTACAACATAAATCTCTCTAAACTAAAAACTAACCAAAGATTAAACAGATATAGAGATATTAAAAAAAACTAATTAAAACTAACCCACGAAAACAAGACCTACACAATAAAGAAACTCAACCATCATGTAAAATACATACGCCTAGATGATAGCTAAAAAGACAAAAATATAATATAATTGAAGAAAAATAATAAAATATAAAATCCTAAACTCAAATCTATTCAATACTTTTATATTTAGTTTTTTCCTCAATATTTATATTTGATTTTAATTTTATCTTTAATATTTAGTTTATTTATTTTTCTTTTGTATCTAATATTTTAAATATGTTTTAGTTAAATCGTTACTGTATGTATAAAATAAAATTAAAGCATGGTGTTTGCATTTATAATTTTTTTTAAATTAACTGAGATAATGTTCAATTTGGTTCCTAAATTTATATAAGGACCTGAATTTAATTTTAAAATTTTAATTACCTCCTGTATTTAGTCCTTATATTGTACAAATATGACTTATATTAATTTCTAGAACAATTTTTGATGCACATACATACATTAACGAAATATTGATGTTCATAACTAGATGTCACGTTGTTAGATTAATACAATATCATTCGAGTATTAGTATTGGCACTCAAATAGTGGTGTTTATTGAATTTTTTTCTCTCAAAATAAGTGGTACGACTTCGTTTTATTTTATTTTTTTGATCACTAAATGACAACCAATTATTCGATTGTTTAATTAGAAAAACATAGAAACAACATAAATCCAAAAGTAGCACCCCATAATAACAAGAGCACAAGAACAAAAAAAAAAACATAAGCATATGTATTTAAATACCAGAAGTATGGACAAATTTGAGGATAACAACATATACTTTCTAAACACGGTGTTAGTAAAAGCAGTAAAATATATAGAGTGTTAATGGATCGGATCCATCTATGGTGTTTATCTAAATTCGATCTAAAAATTGTGAATATAGATCTGATCTGCAAAGCTATATATCATTGGATCAGATCGGATCCGCACACTAATTGGATTGGATTGGATTGCGAATTTTGTGTAGCTATCCGTATATTCGCGTATCCGCAAAAATAAAAAAATAAATAAATAAATATTTTTTTATATTTTATTTCAACTAATAATTATCATATATGTTGTATTATTTTAATTTATTATTTAAAAAAATATGTTTAATATCATTTTAAGAGTAAACATGTTTAAAAGAATAAAAAATAAATTTTATTGTTATTTTTTTAATAAAAATAAAACTTTTAAAAATATGTTTGTGTTTTGTGGATATATCCGATCCGATCGGATCGGTTCCAAACTTAAAAACTGTGGATATGGGATCCGATCTGATCCGTGTTCACCCCTAAAAATACATAGAAAAAAAGTAACAGGATTAATACGTATTTATGCATGATGTACAAATAGATTTAATTTAAGGATTTTTAGAAAGAAAAAAAGAAGAAAAATATTAGTGTCTAAGCAAACTATAAACTTGAAAAATTAATTGGAAAGTGAATATGTTGTCACTTTGTCAGCCTGCTCAAATGACTAATTACACTCTCTTTTAATTACTAATATTGTTAGTTTTTCTAAAATATCTTTGTATTTAATTTATTTGTTACTTGAAATAATACTTATTTATTCATATTTATTGTATATATAAATTCATTTGATTTCTCATTTTTATTTTACTTAAAAATAAGTTGCTTCATAAGATATATATGTATTAGGTAATTTTTTAAAATTATTTTATTTATTTTAAATATTTTATAATAAAAATTTAAATATAATTAATTTTATATAAATTTAATAGTTAAAAAATAATAAATAATTTATTAATTTTCATTAAATTATCTTCTAACTCTTCTTACCTTATTAACTTCCGCTGAAGTTGACTCAATTTTATTTTATTTTTTTTTAATTTTCTTTTGTTAATTTGCAAAATATTGACGATAGCTCAGAAAGGAATTATATACCGACATTGGGGTTGAAGTGGGTGTAGGGCTGGCAATGGGTAGGGTAGGGTATGGTTTGGACCCTACCCTAACCTTACCCGCAGGTTGAAAATTTTATTAAAACTCTAACCTACCCTACCCGCGGGTTGAGAATCTCTCAACCTTAACCCTATCCGCACCCTAAAATTCTAAACCCTACCTTACCCTACCCTACCCGCAGAAATATCAAATTTTTTCAAAGTAAATATAAAATTTAATTATTTTGAATTTTATACGTATTAATAACATAAAAAATAAAAAATTAATGCTCTAAATTACTAAATTAACTAATTAGTTTAGTGGTTGTTCACTTATTATAAGTCATTACATAAGAAATGTTGGTGGTTCAACTCTTACTTTCTTCATTATATAGAGAGATTTTTATAAAATATGTGCTATATATGTGGTACGGGTAGGATAGGGTAGGGTACACCCTAAACCCGTACCCTACCCTACCCGCAGGCATATTCGGACCGTAACCTACCCTACCCGCAGCGGGTAGGGTAGCCTACCCTACCCGAACGGGTTGGACCGGGTTGGGTACCCGCGGGTAGGGTATGAATTGCCAGCCCTAAGTGGGTGCAACCTCCTGGAATGTAGGGATTGCCAATGAATCCTTGTTCGCAGTGACATCTCCGAGCTGAGTTCTTGAAAGATGATGTAAGGGTGTGTGTGGTTCAAAGATTAAATTTTATTACTAGGAATGTTATTCTTAGGAATATAATACCTAGGAATAAGATTACTTGAAATAGAAGATACCTATGTTTGTTTATAAAATTTAATGTCTTGGAATGTTATGTAATAATCCTAGAAATGAATAAATTTTTGTTTGGTTGAGTTTAAATTTCTTGGTCATATTATGTAATATGTCAAAATTACCCTTACTCATTCAAATTAAATTATTAATGACTAAAAATTAAATATAAAGCTAATAAAATATTATTTTTTACATTGTTTTTTTTAATTTACAAAATATCTCTAATAATAAATTTACTAAAATACTCCTAATAATAAATATGTTTAGCTAAAATTATTATTGATTCTAATTTTTTTTGGAATTTACTAAAATACCCCTAATATCAAATACGTTTAGCTAAATTTTTTATTGATTCTAATTTTTTTAAATTTACTAAAATACCCTTAATATTAAATATGTTCAAATAAAATTATTATTAATTCTATTTTTTTAAATTTACTTAAATACCCCCAATATCAAATATGTTTAACTAAAATTATTATTGATTCTATTTTTTTTAAATTTATCAAAATACTCCCAATATCAAATATCTTTACTTAAATTATTATTGATTCTAAATTTCACTTAATAATATGTTTAATTAAAATTATTACTTTTTTTACATTTTGAATTTACAAAAATACTTCTAATAAAAAATTTACTAAAATACCCTTAATAAAAATATGTTTAATTAAAATTATTATCGATTCTAATCTTTTCAAATTTACTAAAATACCCCTAATAACAAATATATTTAATTAAAATTAACATTATCACAATTAAATTCACTAAAAAAACATTACTATTATCCAAATGAAAGTTACAAAGAAGTCTCAAAAGTAAAAAATTACTTGCACTAATAAGCATACATGCACAACTCTTATACAAGAACACAAACACATAAACAAAATAAAATCAATGTTACGACAGACAACCTCACACATAGAAAAATTATTACAATTATCGAGCGTGATATCTTCTCCTCCATTGGTTCCACATTTCTTGTGCAAGTTGATCTCTCCATCTACCCCAAGCATCACTCGTTTCAATATGGTGGATCGTCTCACCATCTACTCCAAGTATATTTTGATCTTCTATCTCATCAATAGGATCCACAACCATCACTCTTCTAATATGATTATGCAAAAGGCAACAAGCAGTTATAATTCTTCCTTGAGTCTTAATAGGATAAAATGATCTTCCCCTTAAAATTTCCCATCTTGCTTTCAATACTCCAAATGCCCTTTTAATGACATTCCTAGCTTGTGAGTGTTTCATATTAAAAAACTCTTGAGCTGTACTGGGTTGATTATGTGGATTAAACTCACTCAAATGATATTTTTGTCCTCTATAAGGTGCCAAAAATCCTTCACAATTCATATATCTAGCATCACATAAGTAATAATGACCTAGTGTGACATACACAATTGAACAAAATTAATGAAAGATCAAATGGTTACTTTGATAACATATTAAAGTCTCAATAAAATACCTTGGGGAACACTAAACCCATTGCGAAATAGTGCATCTCGCAATACCCTAGAATCCGCAGCTGAACCCTCCCAACCCGCCAGTATGTAGATAAATTGCATATCAGGAGCAACCACTCCAAGCACATTGGTTGTTATGTCACCTTTTCTGTTTCGATATCTAGGCTTGTCAGCCTCAAGAACATTGACTTTGATATGAGTACCATCTAAGGCTCCTAGGCAATCCTAAAATTCAAAACAAAGATCAATTAACTCAATCCTAAAGAACACCAACCATATGAGATTTAATAACATTAGCAAAATAAATTACCTTAAACCATTTCCATCGTTCATCCATTCTATCTTGGCTAAATGGTTGAGGTTTCTTCAGTAAGAGATTATGACATCTCAAAATAGCAAGCAATACATCATTAAACCGCCTACTAATTGTTTCTTCAGATCTCACAAATTGTCTCTTTATTACTCTAATTTTGACGTCATGTGCTATAATATATAAAAACATGGCAACCATTTCTTCCACACCCATATTCCTACTTGGTTCTAACCTTCCAACCCTTTTTAAGCATGTTACACAATGCATGAAAAGCACATCTATCCATTCTTGTGTTTTCTATACATGCTAGATCACTAAAATAAATAATTCTATCAACACTAACATCTCTTATTACTTGCCTACTATAACTATCATTCCATTCTCTTTTTTTTTTTCAATTGCAATATAATCAAAATATAGCAAATCATCAACAACTTAACCATAAGGTCATTCATTAATTCGAAATGTAAAATCAAGCAGGCAATAACTTTCATCTTCTGTTTGGGATCCATTCTGCAAAAAAAATAAAATAAAATAAAATAAAATATTTAGCTAGAAGACTTAACTATTTATTTATTCTATGTAAACACTATGAACCTGCGGAAAGAGGGAGGAGAGGAAGTCTATGAAAACACTTGATTTATAGACTAGCCTTACCAATGTAAACAATATAATACATGAGCATTGATCGGCAAAACTCACTCAAAAATCTCATGTCATTCTAACATAAATTGGTGCTGATAACAAAATGAATAACCTGGGAAATACTGTCAATTTATTTAATTCTTACCCCCAAAGATAAGAACATATGAAAAAGACATTTCCGTGTTGCTCCAAATATAAGTAAAGTCCCAACAATAGACAAGTTACAACTTGACAAAACAGAATCATAAAACATGGAATGTATGAAAAAGAAGTTTTTATGTTGCTGCAAATGTAAGCTTCAACATAAAACAAATCACATTTTGACAAATCAAATCATGAAATATGGAACATGGACAGAACATCATGTACATGAACAGAGAACATCCGTTCAAGTAGAAAACTGGAAAAAAATATGATTTGTTGGAATAATGAACAGAAGAAAAACAAAATTGGTGATCGAGCATTAAATTGTCCCAGTACCTACATTTGTGATGTTTTATATACATTTTTGAATAAGGGTCTGTTTGTAGTATCATAAAAAATTAAGGTATTTATATGAATAAGGAGCCTGATATTCCCTTACTTAAAATCATGAATACATGTAAGAATGTGGCCATCACATTGGTAAAATATTTAAACTCCACAAAGTACAACCTCAGAAATATTTCGCATATTAAATAATCCAAATCTTAAAATATTAAAATATTTAGTTAGAAGACTTTACTATTTATTTATTCTATATAATGATTACTATAGCAGGCTAAAATGTGGAAAGAATAAAAATAAGAATTACCATTTTATATTTTCCAAAATTCAAATACAATGGAATTAAAAAAAATATATTAAGCTAACAAAATGAAATAAGAACATCTTCACACAACTCATGAACTGCATTCTTGTGATACCTACTAAATCCAATGCTATGAGTAGATCATATGTAATTCAGATTCCACCATTCTAGCATGTGTAAGAAGATTAACCTGATCAAAATCTTGAAGCTGTTTTACAGCTACTCAAAATACTCATTTCACCAAACTAAATAACACAGGACCAAAATAAGTAGTACTTCCCAATTCACACATAGGGATAAGATGAACATGCAGAGAATAAAAGTTGGCAAGTTCAAGAACTCGTCTTATTGTCAAAATTGGACCACCAAATTTTTTCATTCTCAGAACTTAAATCCAAAAGCACTATTAAGTCACTAAAGTATTCAGCAGTTTGACGAATCTGAGATGTGATGACTGATAAGCATGCAATGAAGAAGAACAAATAATAATAATAATAATAATAATAATAATAATAATAATAATAATAATAATAATAATAATAATAATAATAAATAGTAAAAAGAAGTTAGCAACCTGCCTTGAAGATTAGAGAGGTTGGCAATCTGACGAGGGATATCACCAGAGAGAGAATTGACATTGAGACACAAGTCAGTGAGGTGAGTCAAGGAGGAAATCTCCTTGGGTAAAATTCCACTGAGAGAGTTGAAGTGAAGATAGAGACCAGTCAAGCTCTTAAGACTAGAAATGGCAGCAGGTATGCTTCCAGATAGACCCTTTCCTTGCAGTGAGATATTCACTACAAGACCTTCTTGGTTGCAAGCCACGCCCTCAAAATGGGAGAAATATCTAAACCTCAAAAATGATTATCTCAGCGTATGCAGGACAAAGTTAACTTGGCTATAGAAATGCATTTGAGAAATTTTACAAAGTGCAGCATACATGAATCATCTTCAGAATACGTCCTCTCAGTTGAATCATATTCTACAATTGGAAGCTGAAAAGGAAGTAGAACATATCAAAATAAAGTGTGTACTTACTACAATATACAAACTGGTTCAGATCAAGAGTAATTCTTCCTTGTTTTGTAGTATCAAATGACAATCTTGCATTAGATGAGAGGCCTACTATGCAGTTGAAAGCAATCAAACAAGGACTAAATAAATTTCTTTCTCCATTGCATTATTTCTTTCTCCATCTGACTAATAAAGCATTTTCAACTTATTATCCCAAGAAAGGAGCATACAGAAATTAAGGCATGGATAATAGTAGTGTAAACAAACATTGAGAATTGAGATAGTTTTGGCTTAACCACTAGTAGTCAATGTGATGTGCAACTTCTCCAGGATGATTTACTACAAATTAAACTATGAAGATGTCTTACCGCACAGGCAGAGTAAAATGCAGGAAAATCCAGCGTGAAGCCAATCTTTACCAATGCCTGGAAACAGATTCGGAAAAGTTATTTAGAGTTGCATCCACAATCATATATAAGGTTGAAAAAACCTAGAACAAACTTAGAACAATTGTTTAGACGAATTGAAATAGATCTAGAAAATTGTTTCAATTCCAATTTCATTGAAACAATAAAACACATTCCAATTCCAATTCCAATATTTCAAACCTAGAACAAACCTGTGCTTGAAAAAGATCAACAGGAACAGGAAGATGTGAGGAGGGAGAGGGGTGAGAGAGACGACACGAATAGGAAGCACAACTCGAGCAGAGACGGAGGCGAGAGATGCGCGAGCAACCGAGCTCAGAGGAAGGAGAGAGGCCAGACGCAAGCGCGAGCACGAACACGAACGCGAACACGAACAGAGGTGAGATGTGATGATGAACACGAACGCGAACGGTTGATAGTGAATCTTCCTTCTAGAATAAGGAGCTCGGTGGTCGTGCGAATCCAGATCAGCGGCGAGGCGGCGCCGACGTCGGTGGAGCCTCCATGAATTTGGGGGAAAATTTGGCTAGGGTTTCGTTTTCATGGAGGAGTTGCTCTGCTAGGGTTTAGTTTTTTGTGAAATGAGTGAAAATCTGAAGAAAGAGGGTTAGAGTTGAAGGGCATTTTAGTCTTTTTGCATTGTGATATACATTCCATTCCCATTGGAATTAAAGATAACCATGGAGAAGATGGGAATGAAATGGGTGGGATTTTGATTCCAGGGAATAAAATATACCCAGGAATAAATTTTTAACTCTTGAATCAAACATGGGAATAAGATATTCCCATCTCAACATTCCTGGGAATACACTTGTATTACCTTGTCATTGGAAGCTACAAAAAAAAGTGTTCCACCAAAGAAATTAAGTCTAAATCCAAACTCAAGTGTATCCATGTTGAGTTTGGAAAATTTGAATTATGATGATGATCAAATATTGTTAAAAATATTAATTACAAAATTATTAAGTTAATTTTTAATTTCAATTAGTTGATTAATAATTTTATTAATGTACAGGTTTTATTATTGGGCCAAAATTCATATGAGTCCAATATGGTGAGAAAGTATTCAACCTTGGTACAAAAATAATTCCAAACAAAGTGGCTGAATTATTTTTGATGCATAAGCAAATGCTTATTGGACCAGGAAACTAATGTGAAGCCCAAAACAAATTCTTTTTGATCCAACAAAGTGTTGGTCCGAAATTGAAGAAGAAAGAAAGGAATTGGAGCATGCTTTTCCACGGTTACCTTTCTCCATGGGTTATGGAATTCAAAGTTTAATTAAATTGAATGCATGCATTGGTAACAAGAAAGAGAAAATTCAAATTGATTTGATTGCTTTAAATGTTCCACACGTTACTATGCATAGGGAAATGGTGGTGGGATTTAATTAGTTTTAATTTCATTCATTGCTTCCAAAGCTTTTTCTCTCTTCTCTCTCCTTTCTCTTTGCATTCAGTCATGTCATACAGGAAGGAAGAAAGAAGAAGTTATCAGAGAAAGAGTGAAGCTATGAAGAAGGAAAAAGGCTAGGTTGTTGATGGCCTTTAGAAAAAAAAGATCTAAGACATGGCGTGGTTGAGATCTTTGCCACTAAAGACAAGATGTGAAGAAGAAACTTCAAGATCTTCAGGCCAAAAATATAGAAGATCGGTTTCGGTCAGAGAGGAAGATCTCTGTGGTAAGAGCTCGTTTCCACTTTTATTCATCCATCACAGGAGGTAGCTTATGTAGCTACATGGAGGAAGAAGCAAATGTGGAAAAGAAGGAGCTGTCAACGATCAGAGATCCATCAAGGGTTGGAAGTCTTTCTTGGAGTCAAAGTCAAGATGGAGGGCTCAGATTGATGAAGCTTGATGAGAAGGAATGAGAGAGAGGTACATGCATGTTGATTTGCTTTCGATTTTTCCTCTCTCTTATCTCTGTTCGAACCAGCTGTTTGTTGGAGAAGATGTTGGTGGCTTGGTTGAACTGGTTTCAACCTTGGAAGCTTCCCCTTCTATAATAAGGGTGAACGGCCAAGGGTTGAGACAAGGAGAGTAAGCACAGAGTTCTCATAGCTATCCTAAGCTAACAGAAGTTCTTCTCCTTCAATGTGTTTCATTTTATTTTCTTTTCTTTAGTTTTGTCTGTCTGAGTCTCATGGTGAAAAAGACAAATAGAGTGAGGTTTGTAAGAAAAAGCCAATGAGAGGAAAAAGGCAGAGAGTGAAAAAATTAAAGAAAAAGCCATAGATATCTAAGAGTTTCTTTGTACATCTGTGTTGTGTTTCATGATCCTGGGATTCCCTTGCAAGTTGGGTTAGCACTTTGCGGTTGAAAGCTTGGTAGGTGACCAAGTCAAGTTCAGTTTTGGAGATAGATTCTGGACTTGTCTCGGATAGGAATGGGCAGTTCCTAGGGAAGAGATGGTGTATGTAATCTGTTTGATTATAGTAAAATTCCGTCACTGTTGTGATGGAGACTGGATGTAGGCTGCATTGCACTTAGCAGCTGAATCAGAATACTTCTGGGTATGATTCTCTCTTTCTCTTCTACTCCATTTCTGTTTCTGTTGCGCAAGAGACAAAATTGAGAAATATCTCCTAATCGGTTACGAGACAAAAAGAAAATATCTCTCGACTGGTTGTGAGACAAAAAGCAGAAATATCTCCTAAAGTTATTCTAAAAGGCAGAAAGTAATTTTTAGGGAAAGGGGGCTAAGATTCAACCCGCCTTCTTTTAGCCACTGATTACCATCAATCCATATACTTCACCAGCCTCGCTCCAAGATCATCTTCTTTGGATTTACAATGAACTATTAAGTCTTCATGCTTTTCCATGTAATTTTGGATGGTCACTTGTATTTTTGGTGAAAATTCGCCGCTACTTAATAATAATAATTGAACCATAAGAAGAAGGACAAGTCATACCATGAAAATGCTTCTAGCACAAAGACCAATTGATATATATATATATATATATATATATATATATATGTCTGAAATTATTGTTGTGTGTATATATTAAGGTTATGAGAATCAAACCGGTCATCGAATCAGTTAAGTGACTGGTTCGATGGTTCAATGGTTCAATCGGAGTCAAACTGTTTTAATTCAATATACAATAAAATTGTTAAAATTTAATATGCATATAGATATTATAAAAACTAAAGCAGTAACTTGGTATAAATATTTGTACATTTCAGTATAAAAGAGACAAGCAAATCATAATTAAATCAATTTTCTTTTTTATTCTCAAATTCTCTTTCACTCTATGACTTCTTGGCTCTTGCACAACAATAAAGTGGTGCTGGTGCTGCATAATTCTCCTTTCCAAATTCATCATCTCAGAGCAATTCTTTTATCCCTAATGACATTCTTGGCAACAACATACACTTCTTACTTTTTGAGGCTAGAACCAAGAAAATCAAATTCAATAATCATAAAAAAGAATTCAGAATAACATACTTACATAAAAATTCAAATCACTATCAAGTAGCAACACATAATTCAGAATCACAAAAAATTTTAACAAAGACTTCTAATCAAGTATTCAACAATAATTAAATTCAACATATCATCCAGTTAATTCACCAAAACTTAATATAGCCGAATTCAACAGACCAGAATTGAATTTATATAGAAAAATTCAAAATACCAAAATTTCAAATTCAGAATTCTAAAATTGAACTTAAACAGAACAAGAACCCAAATCTGCCCAGAATTCTAAAATTGAACTTAAACAGAACAATGTAAAACTAGGTTAATTAATGGCTAATTAATCCACAAATGAGGATTTATTCTAGAAAGAAAAAAATGTAATTTTTATGACTTAATATGATAGAGGAGATTGAGACGAGAATTTCGGTACCAATTTTGTAGAAATCAGACTAAGATTGAACCGAATGGGCCAAACCGGGCCAACCGGACCCAAAGTAGGCCCTTGGCCCAACTAAACTAAACCTAATACACTCATTTCAGCACTCTCTCTCCTCACTTATCACTCAAACACGCTGAAATGGGGGCAAGAATGGGGGAAGAACACTCTCTCCAAGTTCTAACCCTTGTTTGAACTTCAAACCACCATAACTTTTGATCTAGAGTTTCGATTGCCGCACCGTTTGTGGCCACGCGTTCACTGCAGAGAGCTCTACAAAACTCATACAATCAATCTTGAGGTAAGCCACAGTTTGCTCTTCGAATTTCCAGCCTTAGTTTCGAGTTTCATGAGCAAAAATGTTGAGATTTTGGACTCTTTGATGTTATAGGACCCAACTCTCTTGAAGGAGAAGATTAATCTTGTTTCCTTGGATCTTGGGTGTGGTAAGATTCTTAACCCTAGTGTAATTGATTGTTCTATGATGTTTGGGTATTGAGATGTTGTGTATGGGTATGATGATTATGGCTTAGGTTGTGTATATGTGAATATTTGAGACTTTGAAAAGCTTGAAGAGGGTTTTGTATGCAAAAATCTGTTCTTGGAGGTGTTGAGACCTTGAGAGCTTGAGAAAAATTGGTTTGGAAGTGCTCCGGTTGAGCTTGGGAAATTGGCTAAGGTATGGTCTCGGTTTCTCGTATCTAATATGTAATGTGGTAGGAAATACTTAGGTTAGAGGCCCTAAGATAGGTATTGAATTGTTGATGTTATTGAATGGTTGAGATATATGATGTGGTCATATATGTGATGATGATTATTGATGCCTTGTTGGTATGATGTATGAGAAATATGCATGTTGTGATATATGCTTGATGATTGATTAAGGTTGAATTATGGGTGAAACCATGTTGATGGTGAGTATGATATTGATTATGTACAATGAAGGTTGATTGGAAATGGTATTATTGGAAATTGGGATGAGAAAGTATGTATGACATGTCTATGTGTTTGTCTCTTAGCCATTTGATTGAGAAGTGTTAAAATGGTGGGATGATGTTTTGTGAATTGTGGTAAAGTGTTAATGTGTGAGTTGAGGAGGCTTGACGTTGTTTTTGGTACATGTTGATTGATTTCAAAAAGGGATGAAATTGGCATGTTTTGGTTGATTTTGAAAAGAGTTGAAAATGGCTTGTTTTGAAAATGGCACTTTGTGGTTTTGTATGAAAACACGGTTTTTGGGCATATTTTGATGGGACATAACTTGGACTACGGATCCTCGTTTTGTACCAAACTTGTTTAGAAATGAAATTGGATTCGGGATGTTCATGCCGTTCGAAGAACGGGCGAAAAATGTTTTGAAATGAAGAAGTTATGTCCGTTGGAAGATTGAGGGTTTTATATGTGGATTCTGCAGCTTTTAACTTAGAAAAATTTTAATCATAATACCCACCCACGCGTAGGCGTGCTTGACGCGTACGCGTCGTTTTTCAAAAAGGCACCATCCACGTGCGCGTCGATGTGATGCAACCAATGCCCAGCCATTCTTCCCGAGAGTTGTGCCAGTTGCGTGGGGCACAAATGTACCCACGCATACGCGTGGCTGACGCGTACGTGTCATTTGGCTATTTTTCAATCCACTCGTCCGTGTGTATGACGCATACGCGTCGATGAGCTTTGTGGCCATCCACGCGTGCGCGTGGAGTACGCGTACGTGTGGCCCTGTTTTCATCTCAAAGTTAATTTTTGAGTTTTAAAAGCCAAATTTCACACTTCTAAGCCTCTTATCTCACCACTTGTGTCTTAAATCATTATGGTATGCCTAGCAATGAGAAAAGGAGCTAGGGGGTGTGGGACTTGCGAGTGAAGCAAGGAAAAAACGAATGATCAATGAGGATCAAAGATGATTATGTGAGATGCGAAGGATGGCGGTGGAAGTGCTTGTTATGCCATGAGCCGAAGGGCCGTAATTGTTAATGAATTGGCTAGTTATGGATTTAACCGTGAGGCGGATGGCTGGATTATTGCCGTGTTACGGCGGAGCCATGATTATGGCTAAGTATAAATGCATATATGCTATTGAATGAATTGTGAATGTGTGCACTTCCACTATCGGAGATAAGAGTTTCCTTGGGAGGAAGCAGTGGCTAGCCACCACGTGCTCCAGATTGAGACTCGAAGCTCTTTTAACCCTATGTCGTCAGGGTGGCTGGGCACTGTGAAAGCCCCGGATGAGCTCACCCCCATAAATATTCACCAGTGAGGATGATGGATATGGATCATGATTATGATCAAGTTTATATTGAGTATAACTCGAGTTGGGAAGACACGACAGAGGGACAGTCCAATGGTTAGCTACCAGGACTTGTCGGGTTTGCTCTATAACCGACAGATGATATCATCATCCATTAGGGACAGGCATTCATTATATGCATACTATGTGAATTGTTTGAGATTGCCTATTTGACTGCATATTACTTGCTATCTGTCTAAATGCCTTATCTGTTCCTACTTGCATATCTCTTGTCTGACATAATTATGTTTGCCATATTATACTCCTACTGGTGGTTGGGAGGTCTGAAGGAATTGAAAAGGGAATTATTAGTTAGACTGAAAGATCTTTAGTCAGATGCCCTTTATGGTTTAGCTTGTTTATAAGCTTTGATTTTATCTGGAGGAAGTTCTAGGATTGCCTTTGGCTTTCCTCTATTATTACATGTTATATATGTGGGAACTGTTACCATGCTGAGAACCTCTAGTTCTCACCCATGCGGATTTTGTGGTTTTCAGATGCAGGACGCGAGGCTTCTCGTTGAGGCATGCTGGAGACTTCCGGATTAGCGAAGATCCTTTGTTCTTGGGGCTCTGTCTTAGTCTTATATGTTTTGCATAGATACTTTTATCTCCATTAAATAATACAAACTGTGATGACTCCTCTTATAGGAGATTTTGGAGAATAGGTTCTCAGTTTTTGTGTCCCTTTGGGTTTTTCTTATTTATTTACATGTATATATTGCTATGCTCGGGCCGGTTATCTTCACAACATGATTTTGAGACTTGATATTCCTGTTTTTGACACTCTTTTGTATATATATAATCTCGCGTTGGTTTATCCTTGTCCGTTACGTTATCGATCGAAGTGTTGCGCTTTCGAGTTACGAATTTTGTTTTACCCCTTTTTCTACAAAGGCTCCTAGCTATAATCATTATTCACACTACTATATGTACTAAACTTTTATTTTAGAGGTCATAATACCTTGCTATCTCTGAATTATGACTTAAGCATAAGACTCTATATGGTAGGGTGTTACAAACAAAACCCTAAATCTGCCCATAATTGTAAAATTGAACTTAAACAGAACAAGAACAAAACCCAAATCTACCAAGAATTCTAAATCTGAAGTTCTGAACTCAAATCTGCCCTAAATTCTTTGTTGAATAAAAATTTAATTGAAAAAAACCAAAAATCCATGAACTCAAATCTGCCCAATTCATATAGTTTTGTCACCAAATAAACAAAATTAATTGAAAACAAAAAGATTGAAGCACTCATCGTAGGAGACCATAGAAGGCCAGAGCCAGGCGACGACCAACGCTCCAGTGACAGTGACGACAACAAGCTGACGACCACGACGATGCCAAGCCGACGACCAGACGATGCCAAAGCTTCGGTGACGGTGACGGCGACACTTTGATCTGCGAGAGCTGCCTCGACCCGTGATGCTGACGCTTCGACCCGCGACAATGACGCTCCGACATTTGTTGGAGGTAACTGTGTTTGTAGGAAGAAGGTTGCAGAGCAAATTAGGGTTGAGAGGTGACCAGGGCTCTTTGAAGAGGAAAGTGGGCTCAGCATTCAGCAACGTTATATATTTCAGCATTTTTTACCTTTTTTTTCACCAGCACCAAAACGACGCAGTTTCGTGGCTTTGGGGGAAAATCGGTACTTGCTGAAACCCGATCGATTCGGTCGGTTCATCGGTTAACCGCCGGTTCGACCAATTTTTTATCGATTTTTTGCAAGACGGTTATAAGTGGACCGGATTGGCTAACTGACCGGTTTTCGATTAACCTAGTTAAATTGGCTGGTCCGATCCGGTTTTTAGAACTTTGGAACTTAGTGAGTGGTAATGGGAATGTGAATGTGAGACCAATTGCTTGAAGTTTGCAGTGACTTAGTCTTTGCTGGTTAATAGTTTCCTTCAAGCTCCCCAGCTCCTTTCAAAGCTGGTAGGGGTAGAGGCGACAAATTTGGAGTTTCGGAAGAGGTGAAAGGTGAGGGAGAAGTAGAGGTTGCAGTTGAAATCGGAGTCGAAGAGGTGGAGGGAGGAAGAAGGGTGGTGATGGCGGTGGTGATGATGATAATGGTAGCAGTGATGGTGGTAGTTGGGGAGGAGAGTGGTGGTAGAGTTTGGGATTGGAGGAGCTGAGAATATTGAGAGAGAGAGAGAGAGAGAGAGGGGGGGAGAGACGATGGTGGTAGTGGTGGAGAGAAGGATAGTTTGGTAATTTTATTTAATATTTTAGGATTTAGATAATTTTGCTTGCAAAAGCCATTTTTATGGGTACAAATGGTAATTTTCGTCTTCTATGGGTAGATATATCAGCGTTTTCAACTTTCATGTGTAGAAATAGTAGTTTACTCTATTAAAAAAAATAAAATAAAAGCTCAAAAGTCCAAAAATAAAACCAAAGCTCAAGTGTTCCAATAAAATGTCACAGTATTTCAATCACAGAATCAAAGCCAGAAGAGACACAAGATAGACATGGTCAAAATCAACAAAAGATAACCATTGCAGTTACATTAAAACAGGATCAGCATCCGCAGTCACCAAAATAGTCATATCATTGAAAATTAATGATTGAATAACTAAAAAAATTTAAAAGCTCACCTTAATTGCTCGCAGAGAAGAGGGAGATAGAGAATCGAGCCACAGCGGCGGCACAACGTAAGCACAGCAGAAGACGTGTGTGACACGAAGACGCAGAGGAAGACGTGTGTAGCGCGGTAATGCAGAGGAAGACGCGAGCGGCGCTGTGGTGGGACCAGTGAGAGAGCAATCAAGCTGAGGCGAGGCGACGAGCAACGACAAGGAGCCAACGAGAGAGAGAGAGAGAGAGAGAGAGAGAGAGAGAGAGAGAGAGAGAGAGAGAGAGAGAGAG
Source organism: Arachis ipaensis (assembly GCF_059453495.1). Lineage (NCBI taxonomy): Eukaryota > Viridiplantae > Streptophyta > Magnoliopsida > Fabales > Fabaceae > Arachis > Arachis ipaensis. The sequence goes on along the minus strand of NC_142439.1, from coordinate 11,616,749 downwards.
AGAGAGAGAGAGAGAGAGAGAGAGAGAGACTGCGACTTTGCGGAGGCTGAGTGAGGATGTAAGATTGAGAAAGAGTAAGGTTCACTTCTAGGGTTAGGTTAAGGTTTTTTTTTTAAAACCACAAACAACATTGTTTTGTGGCAAGAGGAAAAAATGATCAAACCCATCGGTTATTTAAAATTGTTGTTTCACTGATTTTGTTAAAACCTGCCGGTCCAAATTACTTCCCACTGATTAATTCCTTCCGAAGCTACTATTCACACTCCTCTAAATCAGTCTTTGAAATGTGTTATCCATCGTTATAGATAGATTGAATTTTTTTTCTAATATGAAGATAAAAAATTTGAGAGTCAAATTTTATGATAAAATTTTACAAATATGCAAAAATGACCTTTAAATATGTAATTTTATAATAATAAAAAATTTATAAATACAAAATTGACTGTAGATTTCTAATATTAATTAAAAATAAATAAATTATAAACACAAATCTGTTTCTCAAATTTTTGTATCCAAATTTAAGCTTCAAATTTGTTCTATTTGTCTTCCACAATTTTATGATATACTCTTTGTCTTTATGATACAATAAAACATACAGTCTTTCAATTTTAAAATAAAAAATACATTTTTTCGCTATGAAAAATAAATATATTCATTTATATCTGCTGTGCATGAATGTTTATTTGCCGAATTGATTTAATTTTATCTTTAATATTTTATTTATTTTTATTTTGTATTGAATATTTTAAATATATTTTAATCATACATAGTATTTGCATTTATAACTTTCCTAAATTTATTTATCCTTTATTTGACCAATTGACTCTCAACCTCTATAAATATATAGCCATCAGTTTTTAAGAACAAAAAGTATTATTGAAAATGTCTGCAAGAGTGAAATGTATCATGTTCTTATTCTTGTTGGTTGTGTTACGACCACTTTTTGTCAATAGTCAGTCAACAGTTTATGTTAAAAATGCTGTAGAGGGCAATTTGAAACTTACTATTCACTGCAAATCTAAGGATGAAGATCTTGGAGCAGTGACTCTCAACCCAAATCAATCCTATCGGTTTGTTGTCTTTCCTAAATTTTTCGGCGGGACATTATATTTTTGCACTTTTCGTTGGCCAGGTTCATGTCATTGGTTTGACATATATGTAGAAAGTAGAGATCTAAAAATTTGTTATGATGATCATCCAACTGCATGTAACTGGATTATAAAGAAGGCTGGACCATGCCAAGATTCACCTCTTTCGAATCAATGTTTCAAATGGAATCCAAACACGTGTGTTCCATGACAAAAAAAATGTTGATTTTAATGAAATAAAATAAATGAATTCTTGAATCACAAACAGTTTAAAAAAGTTTCTAATAATTTTATTTTATGTCTATTTCTAATTGATCCTTGATAAAGAACGAAAGATTATTTTATGTTTAATTGTTCTGTCGGTCTCTATAATTTTATAAAATTTACAATTAGATTCTTATATTTTTTTTAATTGGATCCACCGAATATTTTTTCGCAAATTGAATATATAAATTAAACAATTAAGAATCTAATTAGATTGATTATATATTATTTGAAAAAATATTTAGCTAATTTTAATTTTTTGACGTAAAAATAATCTATTTACAAAATTAAAAGCATTATAGAGACTTAATATATATATATATATATATATATATATATATATATATATCATTATAAATTTAGTAAATTATAAAGACTAATAAAATAATTAAATTTTTATTTTATATATTTAGGAATAAACTAATATTTCTGATCATAAAAAGTTTCAATAATACTAATTTTAATAAAATAGGATAGAATGTAGTTTAATTTGTCTCTAATTTTTGAAAAAAATTTAAAATTTTTTAATATTAAAATTATTTTGATTTTATTTCTATTATTTTTTATAAATTTTAATTTTATTCAAAATTTTAAAATTTTTATAGTCAATGTGTGGTTAATATATATTTTTTTATTTTATCCTATTTCGTCACTGCTCTCCTCTCTCTCTCCCAACGTCCCAAGCCTATTCTTATCGCAACTTATTAATATATATTTTCCTTTTAACCTCAAGCTTTAAGAGATCGTTATTAATATATACAAGTTGACCATAAAAAATTTAAAATTATAGGATAAAATTAAAATTTATCAAAAAATTAAGAACAAAATTAAAATAAATTCAACGTTAGAGATATTTTTAAAATTTTTAAAAAATATTAAGAACAAAATATACTTCACCCAATAAAATATAATTTAATTCGATACCTATAAAAAATTGATTAATTTAATAAAATAAAAAATTGAAATGACTTGAAATTTAAAAAATAAAAGAATAATTTATACCATCTTTATATATTATTACAAAAATGAAGAAGTTTGGAGTGAAAAACTGCTTAAGTGCGATACGAATATATGTTTTATTTTTTTATGGTTAAAGAAGCAAATATCCGAAATGAAAAGTATGAAGTACAACATAAATCTCTCTAAACTAAAAACTAACCAAAGATTAAACAGATATAGAGATATTAAAAAAAACTAATTAAAACTAACCCACGAAAACAAGACCTACACAATAAAAAAACTCAACCATCATGTAAAATACATACGCCTAGATGAAAGCTAAAAAGACAAAAATATAATATAATTGAAGAAAAATAATAAAATATAAAATCCTAAACTCAAATCTATTCAATACTTTTATATTTAGTTTTTTCCTCAATATTTATATTTGATTTTAATTTTATCTTTAATATTTAGTTTATTTATTTTTCTTTTGTATCTAATATTTTAAATATGTTTTAGTTAAATCGTTACTGTATGTATAAAATAAAATTAAAGCATGGTGTTTGCATTTATAATTTTTTTTAAATTAACTGAGATAATGTTCAATTTGGTTCCTAAATTTATATAAGGACCTGAATTTAATTTTAAAATTTTAATTACCTCCTGTATTTAGTCCTTATATTGTACAAATGTGACTTATATTAATTTCTAGAACAATTTTTGATGCACATACATACATTAACGAAATATTGATGTTCATAACTAGATGTCACGTTGTTAGATTAATACAATATCATTCGAGTATTAGTATTGGCACTCAAATAGTGGTGTTTATTGAATTTTTTTCTCTCAAAATAAGTGATACGACTTCGTTTTATTTTATTTTTTTGATCACTAAATGACAACCAATTATTCGATTGTTTAATTAGAAAAACATAAATCCAAAAGTAGCACCCCATAATAACAAGAGCACAAGAACAAAAAAAAAACATAAGCATATGTATTTAAATACCAGAAGTATGGACAAATTTGAGGATAACAACATATACTTTCTAAACACGGTGTTAGTAAAAGCAGTAAAATATATAGAGTGTTAATGGATCGGATCCATCTATGGTATTTATCTAAATCCGATCTAAAAATTGTGAATATAGATTTGATCTGCAAAGCTATATATCATTGGATCAGATCGGATCCGCACACTAATTGGATTGGATTGGATTGCGAATTTTGTGTAACTATCCGTATATTCGCGTATCCGCAAAAATAAAAAAATAAATAAATAAATATTTTTTTATATTTTATTTCAACTAATAATTATCAAATATGTTGTATTATTTTAATTTATTATTTAAAAAAATATGTTTAATATCATTTTAAGAGTAAACATGTTTAAAAGAGTAAAAAAATAAATTTTATTGTTATTTTTTTAATAAAAATAAAACTTTTAAAAATATATTTGTGTTTTGTGGATATATCCGATCCGATCGGATCGGTTCCAAACTTAAAAACTGTGGATATTGAATCCGATCTGATCCGCATTCACCCCCAAAAATACATAAAAAAAAAGTAACAGGATTAATACGTATTTATGCATGATGTACAAATAGATTTAATTTAAGGATTTTTAGAAAGAAAAAAAGAAAAAAAATATTAGTGTCTAAGCAAACTATAAATTTGAAAAATTAATTGGAAAGTGAATATGTTGTCACTTTGTCAGCCTGCTCAAATGACTAATTACACTCTCTTTTAATTACTAATATTGTTAGTTTTTCTAAAATATCTTTGTATTTAATTTATTTGTTACTTGAAATAATACTTATTTATTCATATTTATTGTATATATAAATTCATTTGATTTCTCATTTTTATTTTACTTAAAAATAAGTTGCTTCATAAGATATATATGTATTAGGTAATTTTTTAAAAATTTTTTTATTTATTTTAAATATTTTATAATAAAAATTTAAATATAATTAATTTTATATAAATTTAATAGTTAAAAAATAATAAATAATTTATTAATTTTCACTAAATTATCTTCTAACTCTTCTTACCTTATTAACTTCCGCTGAAGTTGACTCAATTTTATTTTATTTTATTTTAATTTTTTTTTGTTAATTTGCAAAATATTGATAGCTGAGAAAGAAATTATATACCGACATTGGGGTTGAAGTGGGTGCAACCTCCTGGAATGTAGGGATTGCCAATGAATCCTTGTTCGCAGTGACATCTCCGAGCTGAGTTCTTGAAAGATGATGTAAGTGTAACATTGCTGCTCTTGCAGGTTCCAGGGAGCCTTACTGATGAGTTACGAATCTCTCATTCTAACAACGCCAGCACGGTCTCCAAAACCGTCAGATCTTGAGCCCAACTGTAACCGGTATAGTAACCGGAACTATACTGTTTTATCATAATCGCCGCATAACTGCACTCATCATCACTACTCGCACTCGCATGACGATGATTACTATTGTTGATCCCGAAACTCTCCGTTGTCACGTTGAATTCCGAGATATACGAAGGCAAGGAGGTCACGCAGCAGTATTGGCCGTTGCAATTGCCGATATGAATGATCCTGTCGAAGTCGTCCTTGTCGCCGTTGCAAATCGAAACGCAGCTGCTAACTTGCGTCCCGTTGGAAACCAAGAAAGAGATTTCATTGCATCCAACTGATACAAACACGTTGTTTTCCTGCGAATACACGAAGGGGCTTCCGCTCAGGTTAACCACTTGCTTCTGATTAGTAGTAGCGTTGTTGTGTTTGCATTTCCAACGGTGAATTAGATTCTTGATTACAATCGTGCCTTCTGATACATCAATTGACGACACCTCCACTCCTATAGATTTCAGGTAAGGCGTATGGTTCCTGCACTCTATTTGGAACCACTGGTCTGCATAGCATTTGGGTTCATTCATTCCAAATGGAAAAGGGATACTAACTCGTCCACATGTGGAATTGCAGCCAGGCTGCGCTGTATGACTATTTTTGTTTTCGTATTGTGCAGATGCCAGTGTATGTATAGCGGATACTATTAACATCACATGAAATCCAAATTGAAGAACCATTATTATTGTGGCTTAAAGGTGCCTCTCTGCATTTCGTTAATTAGTCTCGGACTATTTAGTATTTATGGACGATATTCCTCTAATGCTACTTTATATTAAGTTGCGTGCAAGTTGGCCCCTGTCCCCTGCTTCAAAATAAAGAAACATGACCCTAAAGTGGGACTGTGGAAGATTTGCATAGTGTTAATTCCATCCAACTAGGCCAACATAAAGTTTAGATAAGTAACATTCTCAGTTAACATGTAGATATTTTATATTTGTTAAGATACAGGTTGTTAAGATTATCGTTAATATTTTTTAATTAAATATACAATACATATACATTGAAAACATTTTATATTAGCTTTTTTCTTCATCATTGATTTTTATTAATTTCTCAATAAATAAATATGTATGTGAATAATTGAATATGGACTACATGGAAAAAAAACCACTATTGTCACTAAGTTGGGGTGACTTTGACCCGTGGAGTCTGGGATCCACTCTCTAGCTTACTGCTACTTGTTAGCGAAAAGTCTACGAAGACCCGCATACATTAATTTTGAAGCTATTCTATTTTTTTCTTCGAAAGAAAATCTGAAGTGGTTGGTTGCATTTTTCTGACCAGTCTGTTGGATTTGTAGTCTTCGATATATTATTACATAACTTTTGATCACTTAAATTAATTCAATTAAATAAAATCTGCTTATACATCTTATTTTATCGAAATAATAATGCTTCACGACGCTAGAGTCAAGCAGTCAACCCATCATGAAATTAAAGGCACTAGAGAATAATAGAGATGCAAGTTGCATCAGTTTGATTTTGAAGCTGAAAGCCTGAAATAGAAAACAAACTAGATGGCAACATCAAACGCGTCAATGGTGAATATTATGCGCGGAAGGAATGAAGTAATTAGCTACCAATACGCTATTCCATATAAAAAAAATATTTAATATTTTATAAAATTTAATTATTGGTATATTGCATTTTTTTTATCTAGTGTACAAAATTTCATTGGTATGGATTGTGAAAAGGATAAGGGAGTACTCGCCAGCCGAGGTGGTGACGGGATTGGATCTTTAGAATGGTAAGAGATGGTACCTACAAAATCACTCTGACGCTCAAATTAAAATGAGTCTAAGTAATATAGGTGAGAGTTACGAGTGTGTAACGTATCCCTTTATATATAGTTTACCGTTGTTATTTTATCTTACCTTATAGTTGGGATCCAGACCCAGAGAGCCAAGTCATTACTTGGCCACTTGGAGAACCCAAAAATTTGATCAAGAACATCTAATATATTACATGTTTAATTTGTTTATTACAGTAAATTAGATTATTTTAGTGCTAATTATTTAGTTAAAAAAATATAAACTAATATCTATAAATACATATAAATACATAGAGGACCAAATTGATGTATAAACAAGTTGTATTTTTGTAAAACTAACCATGAAAATTTACATGCCTAATTAAAATATTTGTAGAAATATTTTACATGCTGGGCAAATAAAAATTTTGATTTATTTAATTATTCTTCAAAATCTTTAAAAGTTATTGCCATGCCTAAGACTGCATGCTCACACTCCTTTAGACGTTGCTGTTACTCTTGTGATAGACTAAGTTTACATGGATATTTCAGCTAGTACAAATTCTAATTGGAAGTTCATAATCCTTTTAATTTGTACATATATAAAGTAACAGAACCATTCCACTAACCAAAACCTAGCTTCAACATCGTCGAAGACTATCTCGAGGTTGTTGTGGGTGTTGGTGGTGGGTGGTGGTTGTATATAATTACTTTGGTTTGCTACTGAATAGCCACACCATCATGACATTGCCAAATCCTATGGCTTAACGGTCCACACGCCAAACTACAAGTCCATTATTGAAGTCCAAGATGAGTGGTAAAGATTGTTATTGTTATGTGGTTTTTCTTCTTAGACTTGTGGTTTGATGTATGGGCTGTTATGGCTATTAATAAGTGTTCACGAGTGCATAAGAGTTTAGGATATTTAATTAACAGGACCCTCACTTGTTCTTGTCCATGACTACTATTTTATTGAGCTACATTTATTGCTTTCTAATTCTTGAATCTTGCAAGATATACCTCCTTCCAACTTCAAAGAACACCCATATTTGGAGGATTATATTGATTAAATAGCAATTTTTAGAGGGCCAACTTGGTAACCAACAAGTAGAGGAAGCATGCTTCAATTTGGTAAACAAATTTGAAGCAGCGAAAAAATGAAGATATATTTTTCTATAGATATAACAAATATTTACATGAACAAAATTGAATCCCATATATATGTATAAATTTGTTTATTGGTTGAAATAAAAAAAAAATCTGATATAGGAATGATATACTTTTACTATATATAATATAACTAGAGCAAAAAAGAGCATTGAATAGTTTCTTATCAAAGACCCTTCATCAAGAAACCTGTGTTTAATTACAAAGAAGTTTCACCAAAAATTACACATCTGAAGCTTTAAATATAATCAGGAAGACCAAAATTGTATTGTTCCCTAAATTTCCTAGGAGCTTGTATCAATTATATTTTGCATGGATAGGCCTAATTTCCGAGGAGGTTGTATTGTTTCCTATGCTTGGCAATGTATCTAATTCAGAATCCCCTGTCCATGGCATTTCAGTTCCAACAAACTCAATCTCTTCATGGCGGTATTGCTCTTGTGAATCAACAACAACAACAACATCATCAACCTTCCTATCCAAATTCCGAATCCTTTCTAACTCCAATGTGACTTCTTTCATAGTAGGCCTTTTTCTCCCATTCAACTCCAAGCACCTATACGCAAGATTAGCAACCCCAATGATCTGTTCTTGCTCCCCTTCTTTCATCACTCTCTTGTCAACAATCTCAAACAAACAATCTTGTTCCATAGAACCAACAAAATAAGATGCCAAACTCTTGGCATCTTCCTCTCTTATCGATGATATCGGCTTTTCGCCCGTCAAAAGTTCAACCAGAACTACTCCAAAACTATAAACATCACTCTTTTCCGTAAATTGACTAGTATGAAAATATTCCGGATCTAAATATCCAAAAGTCCCTTGAACTACCGTAGTGAGATGAGTGGCTTCTGTAGAAATTATTCTAGATGCACCAAAATCTGCCAATTTTGCTCTGTACTTTCCATCTAAAAGTATATTGGTTGATTTCACATCTCTATGATAAATTGGCTGATATGCAATTGAGTGTAAGTAAAACAAAGCTCCAGCAACTTCAATTGAAATCCTTAAACGCATGTCCCATGTCATTGGTAACTCTTCGTTTTGATCATGCAAGTATTCAAAAAGATTACCATTAGGAATGAATTCATAAACGAGCAGAGGAATTTCTGTCTCCAAACAACACCCTAACAGCTTCACCACATTTCTATGGTTAATTTGTGAAAGAATCACGAATTCGTTGATGAATTCTTCAACCTTTCCTTGAACCTTGAACCTCTTAACCGCAACAATTTCGCCATTTACTAACATGCCCTTGTAAACAGTACCTTGACCTCCCTTTCCAAGAACTCTGTTGAGATTGAAGTTGTCAGTGGCCTTCTCTAACTCCCTTAAGCTGAACACTTTAGCTTGTTCAACACTCACTTCTCCGGTGGATAATCTTTGTTGCAACAACAATCCACCATTTTGTTTGAAGAATTTCTCTTTGCGTTTCTTTATAATTCTTCTCCTTACAACAATGTACATAAACCACAGACCCAGAAGAAGAATGATAGATCCCAGGCTTGCGGATACTCCTATACATTTTTGACATAATAAAACAATAAAAAAGTTAAATAGTTAGTTTGTTCTAATAATTGCAAATAAATAATAAATTAGTTCTAGTTTAAGAAAAATGGATTGCCCACTTTGGTATCTGAGATTAGCAAGTTGCACTGATTTGGTCTTTAACTTTTCAATTGTTAAAATTTGGTCTCCCAGATTTAAAAAAGTTCACCAATGTAGTCCTTCGTGTATCTTCCGTCGCCAGAACTCAACACCATTAGTGACTTAGCTCAAGTCTTGTCACGCTAGACATATTAAAACGACGGTCGTATGCATTTTGGCGCTAAAAAAGACACTAAATGACGTCGTTTGAGGGTTTGAACAATACTAAAACGTTATACCCCTCCTTTTAGTATTTTTTAAACCCTCAAATGACATCATTTAGTGCTCTTTTAGCGCTAAAACGTGTACAACGACGTTTTAATATGTTTAACATGACAAGACTTAAGCTATTAAACTAACAGCATTGAGGAAAAACTATATTGGTACACTTTTTTTAATTTGTGAGACTAAATTATAGTAATTAAAAAATTAGGGACCAAATAAATGTAACTCGTCAATCTCAAATACCAAATGGGTCTCAACTCAAGAAAAATGTTTCAAATAATTATGTCCTTCACATGAAAATGAAAATGTGTTACACAAATATATGGAGATGAGTCTTACATACCTATTATAACCCACTTTGCTCGACTGTTCTTATTGTATGAGTCAAAAGCTGAAACATGAAGGACAAAGAACATTGAAGCCTTTTTTTAATGAAAACATTGATTAAAATTTTAAAATTACTACCCAACACAAAAAAAAATATCTATTTTTTCAATGACAAACACATTAAAAAAATTCAGTTTTTAATAACTTCCTACATCACTTGATATCTATATTATTTTTAAGGGGAGTGCTAGAAGAACAATGAAAATTTTGAATAACATAAACAACTACCAATCAAATGAAAATACACTACACTCTAATTTAATGTTACTAATTAAATTTACTCTTTTAACCCTATTAATTCACATTGTTTACACATTGTTCAAAAATTTTGTTAGTTACCTATACTTTTTCTATTTTTAAAGCACTTATGAACCATTATTTTCCCGCAATGCAATTTCATCTAGATTTTGCCTAAGAAGTATTGTCATTTTCATTTGTTACGTAAAGTAAGTGAAAACCTAGCTAGCTAGCACCCAAAACACAGTAGATTTCAAAATCCCCATGACGGCTGAAAGAATAAGCACTTGGGTATTATAAACATATAAAAATAAAGAGTTATGTTATGTGTACACTAAAATTAGTTATTAAAATCAGTCACTAGTATAAAATATATGTTGAAATATAAATACACATTAAAAATAAATTAAACTACATATGTATTTATACACAAATACATTAATAACTGATTTTGGTGGCTGATTTTAGTGTACAAATAGCATTTCTCTAAAATAAATAAATAGACATTAGTTTTTAATGTTAAAAAATATAACCATTATTGTTTTCCATGTGAAGGTATATAATATGATGACATTTGGACAAATAACAGTGAACGCCTACTAATCAAAGTCACACGACAATTATAAACACGAATGTTATTGAAGAAAAAGTTAATAAATAAAACGAAAATAAATCAGCGGGCCTAACTCATGTTCAACATATAATTGATTGGCCAAGCCATATCCATAAAGTCCCCTTTGATTTGGTCCATAGTCAACATAACAAAAGCCATATCAAGTTCAATTTTGACGGTAAAATTTGTATGTTCCATATTATAAAAAAATAATTTGCATTGGATTCAAGTTTATTTTATCATGTCATTCAACTTTAGGATTTAATGATTATATATATCATTATTGTTATATGTAAAATTTTAGATAAATATTATAATGATCATGGAATAGCACATTGCATAATTATATACATAAAATTTGGCAGAAAAAGTATTTTGAGGATATTTAATTTAAAAATTTATACTTGTGTGCTTCGTTAATAAGTGTAATAAGAAACTATTAAATTTATATAAAAAATACATTAACAAAATGTTGAAAACTATACATTTCGTTTGTTTAAAGTTTTAATTGTATAAAATCATGTGCTCGTAACCAGAATATACGTACTATCTTTCTAATATTGAAAACAAAGACCATATCAACAAAATAAGAACAAATTATATGAGTAAATTATTTATTTAAGGGTATTGTTTGTGGTTCTCTAAAAGTTATTCATCTTTCTTGAGTTATTTTTTGAAAATTATAATAATTATATTTAATAAAGTTGTTTTTGAATCTCAAATGACTAATAAATTAATATATTTTTAAAATATAATACAAAATTATGTTAGACTTTTAAAATTTTAAAAAACAGTTTCACCTGTCCTTTAAAACATCTAATTTTCAAAAGTAAAAGTTATAAGTACATGAACTTTCAAGAAGCACTCCTCAAATAAGTGATAATAAACCCACCCTTATTCTGATTAGAAAGGAATTAAGAGCGAGATTAAATACTGAAGCTAAGAATAAATAAAGTTGTAGAAAGAATTCATACCAATGCAACCTCCAGTAACATATGGATTGCCAAAAGAGTCTGAGTAGCACTCACATATGCGAGCAGAAGAATCAGAAGAATAACCAACAACATGGGTGCAGTTTGAATCCGAAGGTAGTTTCACGGTGTTGTTGAGAATCACCCAATCAAGCATGGCACGAACATAGTTCAAACCCCTTAAGTCACCAAGGCTTCTATACTCAGTACTAGTACCATCATAAATTTCGTACCAATAATCTGTCCCAATCAACGCATGAACGCATTCATCGCTTGAACTTCTATTGTTCATGCTTTCAAGTGTCACGTTGAATTCTGAAAGGTACAGAGGCAGTGATGTCTCACAGCAGAACCTGCCTAAGCACCCATCGGTTCCTTGTCCATAAGCAACGTTGCTGTTAACCTATGTTATATAAATACAAATATTATTACATATATAATCATCAAATCACTTCTTCAAAAAATTCAAACCCACACATAGAGTATTGAAGTTAACCTCTTCATTGTCGTGTTGGTCGCAAAGGGTGACACAACCGCTGACTTCTAAGCCGTTAGACACCAAAAATGCGATCTTGTTGCAACCTATGGCCGTGAACTTGTTTTGATCGTTGGAATAAGAAAAAGGTGTTCCTGTGAGGTTCACGAATGGCTTTGAATCTTTGTCATCTTTGCACTTCCATCGAAAAACTGGGTTCATGATCTCTACCATGCTACTCGAAGCATATATGACTGTGACCTCAAGGTTTATGAGCTTAAGGTATGGTTTCTGGTTTCTGCATTCGATTTCGAACGACTTATCGGCATAGCATTTTGGATCCTTCATTCCAAAGGGGTATGGAATATCGATAGATCCACAGGTTGATACACAATCAGATTGTGATGTAATTGGATAATCATTTTGTGCAGAAGCAAGAAATAATGGACATATTATGAAGAATATGATAAGAAATTCTGATAGTTTCTGAACCATGTTTGTGTGTGACTATCTTAGCTAGCTAGCTAGCTAGAAGAAATATATTTCTATATTCTTTGTTTGAGTTTCTGCGAAGGTTCTTTTCTTTTATATGAAAGTCAAATTTGTATAGAAGACTAGTAGTTGTTTGACCATAGTACATGTAATTTGACACGACACACACACACACATATATATATATATATACGAGAAATTCTCAGGTGTTTGCTGCTAGTGGATGCTAATAACTTTAGAAAATTCTCTCTACAAGTTAAAGGAAACGAAACTACCTTGGACGAATAACAAGACTCAATTGATGAACATGAAATTTTTAACAAAATTTGAGTGTCTAAACAATCAGTTATTTGGGAATTGGCAGAGTCATGGACTTTTCTTTGTGCTGAATTTTATGATTCGAAGGTTAAACCCTTGTTTTTTTTTTTTTTTTCCTTGCTTCACTAAAGGTATTTAAAATAGGGTCTTGAAAGCTGTGCTTTTACTTTAAATTCGTCTCATAAAAATCTTACTATTTTAATTAGGGATTATTTCGATAAAAACATTAAAAATATCCTTTTTCAAAACGTTTACATGTGTCGTAATATTATTGGATATTGTCAGTTTATTATAGCAACAATAATAAACGCAATTATTCGCACTCTAATTATTAGACCCAATTTGGTCCAACCGATTTACACAATCTAAATCGAATCATGTTTAAATTTGTTTGATAAAAAGACAAATATATCTATTCCTGATTTTTGTTAAAAAAAAAAAACAAAAAAAAATCATAATTCAATGGGTTATGTAAATTGGTCGGTTCAACCAAATCTGATAACAATTGGGTTTATTATTATTGTTATAAAAAAATCGGTTTTATTCTATTTTGTTAAGAAATTCAAAAATAATCGGTTCATTAATACGTCCAATAATAATGCGACACATAAGTGTCTTTACAAAAAGACGTTTTACATGTCTTAATGGGAGTATCCTTCTTTTAACTAACCTTATATTTATATTAAGAGAAATACTAGAAGACTAATAGAATTTATTGTTTGTGACTAGCGTTGGATTGATGGTTTAAAGTGATGGCTAAAAATAATAAACACATTTTTTTATATTATTATGGTAAATATTTTATATTTAAATAAAAAAATCATGAATTTATTTATTAAAAATAGCAAAATATAATTTTTTATAAATTATATATGAAAATTTTATTTTCTTGTTAAAAAAAATATTATACATACATCAAACATCTCTATATATATTGTAGATACTCGGCCTAGCTCAACTACAAAAATCTCAACAAGAATAATGCATTTGGAAGGTGATGAGCATTTCATCAAATAAAAGAAGATTCCTAAAAACTAGTCCAAAATGCATAACATCACTTGTTAGAAAATCTACCATTTAGCTGCTTACAACTGGTAATGTATCGGATGTATATGAATTTCCATTGTTCCATGTCATTTCAGTTCCAACGAGATCAATTTCTTCATGGCGGTATTGTTCTTGTGCATCATCCTTTCTAATTCCAATGTCACTTCTTTCATTGTTAGCCTTTGTCTCCTATTCAACTCCAAGCATTGACACGCAAGATTGGCAACTCCATAATAATATATTCTTGCTTCTCTAATTCCCTCATGACTCTCTTCTCTAATATTAGCTTGTTCAACAGTGACTTCTCCGGAGGATAATCTTTGTTGCAACAACAATCCACCGTTTTGTTTGAAGAATTTTCTCTTTGCGTTTCTTTATTATTCTTCTCCTTACAACACTGTACAAACAGCATAGACCAAGGAGTAGAATGATGGATCCGAGGCTTGACGAAATTCCTACAAGATAATATTGAGTATTGAAATGAAATAATGACTACAGAATGAATATAACCAAAGAATTGATCTTTTTTAGTTTATACTTACCAACAATATCCCATTTTGCTCGACTGTTTTTATTGGAGGACCCCAAGTCTGAAACATAAATTAACAAATAAAACTTTTAATACAGTTTAATTTATGTGAATAATTAGAATTGAACGGTGAAAAAAAAAAAAACAGAGTTTATATATATACCAATACATCCGGCAGTAATATAGGGATTGATGTTTTTTTATTACACTTAAATATTTCTTTTGTGAAAGTTGAAATGTTTTCTTTTATTAAATTAATTCTAGGATGCTTCTTTTGGTTTATTTTGAATTTTTTTTAATTAAATTTAGGATTTTTTTTATTACACTTACGATGTTTCTTTTATTAAGTTTAGAATTTTTTTTGGTTAAATTCTTGGATATATTTTTTTTTTAATTTGGGATATTTTGATGGAGGTCGGGCCTCGCACAACATACAGAGAAATTGACCAAGTTTAAAATTCTACTTTTAAAATTTTATTTTTTGAAAGCGATTACAAGTTTAAAATTTTATTTTTAAGAATTTAAAATTTTATTTTAAAAAATGTTAAAAAATTATCAAAATTTATTGATTTTAGTCATCAATTAGTAATCAATGTTTAAAAGTAGAATAAAGTATGTTGTTAGATTATTAGATTAAAAAAATTGAATTGATGACTAAAAATAATAAATTTCAATAATTTTTTATATTTTTTATTTTTTAATAATTTTAAAAAAAATGTTCAAGTTAATTGGTATCTTAGTTTATTAACCCGCATAATTTTATATCTGGTTCGATTTACAACATTGTCAACATAGCTACTATTAAAAAAGTTAAAGTTTTACTAGTAGCTATTTTTTTTTTTTTTTGAAAAAAAGAGCTCAATACTCAAAGTAGAACATACAAAGATAAAGACAAGAATAATAAAAAAACAAAATAATTTCTATGTCATCTCTAGCATAATTATCAATAATATGAGTTATTTACTAAAATATTTCGTAGCACATAAAAACTATTAAGCCCTACAATCTACGACACTTGTTGTCTTCCTCTAAAATATGACATTATTCTTTTGTAACTAAATATTTTAGATAATTAAAAAGAACCCGACTAACCAATATTTACACAACTCTTTTTTAATAGATATGAATCTTCAACTCTCAAAATAATTTTTCAAAATACTAAAAACAGTTCATACCTGTCTAACTTTCATAATTCATCTATACTACACCTATAAAAAATACTCACAAATAACCAATACTTGCCTATGTATATGTAACTTTCATTAACCCGTATCATATCCAATCATTCACATTCCTATTTTGCTGCTAATCTTAGAGAAATCTATCAAGGCACGAAGCTTTGAGAGAATACAATTAAAGCTCTGATAATTGATGAACATAAATCAACGCAATTTCTAAGAAATTAAACCCCGTTTAAACAAGCAGCTACATCGACATACTAAACTTTTCTATCTGCTGGACTTGAATATATATGGAGGGAAAAGTACTACCGTTTTGCTCCACCTTATTATTAGAAGACTAGATGAAAATAAAAAATACGGAAATATTAGGAAGGTAAAAAAAATAGTTAAAACTTGTTTTATTTAACATTCATTAATTATTACGACAATTAATGAATACTAAATAAGCCAAGTTATAATTATTTTTAGCTAATTTTCTTTAATTATTAAATGTTTTCGTAAAAAATATTTGTTGATATAGATTATATAATCTATATTCCATTTCACATTAAGTCATATATTCATTATATTAATATGTATTTATTTTTTAACGTACCGGACTAAACACCTTAAATGAAACTTTAATAACATGTTAGAAATTATTGAATGTTATGTTCCTCTGCAAAGATTTTCTTTTTGTCTACGGTATATTCCAATTCAACAAGTTAAGAATTAATCTGTCGCGGAACTGAGCTTCATTTAAGGGTCTATTGCTGTTTGTTGACCAATGGATTGCTTCATATATAAGACGGAATTCGAACCCCCCAACACCACTCGACCAACCCAAATTGATTATGTTACTCTACAAAGATTTTGTACCCAAATGACTTTAGAAAATTAGATTTAAAAGTTCTCTGAATCTTTTCATTAATAGAACGTTTATATAATAAGTATTCTATAAAGCGTTATGAGTCCAGTGATATATGTTTTGCTCCTCGCCATGAATTTTTAGCTAGGATGCATCATTGGACTAATCTAAATTCCTTCAAAATGGAAAAAATTAAAAATTAAAAACAAAAACGAAAAATCTTAAAAATAAAAAACATACGTTGAGGAATCTTCAATTCGTACATATAAAGTTTCTAAAACATAAATGTGTATTACTCTAGTAAGTCAAGACAACATAATATATGTACACTATAAGAACAACTCCAATTATTTCATTGTAAGAATAGGCATAACCTCGGAGAGTTCCCTGCTGCTACTTGTAGTAGTGTGCAATGTTTCTGACATATTAGAATATGAATATCCATCCCATAGTTGATTGTCTTCATTTCTATCGAGCTCAATTTCTTCAAAGTTTTCTTGTGCCGAACCACCCTTCCAATAATCCAATCTTCTAATCCCTTCTAATTCCAAGGTAACTTGTTTCATAGTAGGTCTTTTTCTCCCATTCAACTCTAAACACCTATATGCAAGATTAGCCACTGCAATTATATGTTCTTTCTCTCCCTCCTTCAACACTCTTTTGTCAACAATGTCAAATACCCGATTCTCTTCCATACACACAACAAAAAACGATGCTAGACCCCTCACTTCATCCGATCTTATCGACGATATTGCCTTCTGTCCGGTTAAAAGTTCGACAAGCACTACTCCAAAACTATAAACATCGCTCTTATCAGTAAACTGACTAGTTTGAAAGTATTCGGGATCTAAATAACCAAAAGTTCCTTGAACTACCGTAGTGAGATGAGTAGCTTCAGCAGAAACTATTCTAGAGGTTCCAAAATCTGCCACTTTTGCCCTGTACTTTTCATCCAATAGTATGTTTGTTGATTTGATATCTCTGTGATAAATGGGTTGAGAAGCAATGGAGTGTAAGTAAAAAAGTGCTCCTGCAATCTCACTCGCAATTCTCAATCTCATGTCCCATGTCATTGGTAAATTCTCATTTTGTTCATGAACATGTTCATAAAGGTTACCATTGGGAATAAACTCATAAACGAGCAAAGGAACTTCATCCTCCAAACAACACCCTAATAACTTAACCACATTTCTATGGTTAATTTGATTAAGAACAACGAATTCATTGATGAATTCTGCAGTGTTTCCTTGGACTTTGAACTTTTTGACTGCAACGATTTTGCCATCTACTAGCATTCCCTTGTAAACGGTACCTTGACCTCCTTTTCCAAGAACTCTGTTTAGATTGAAGTTGTCAGTGGCATTTTCTAATTCTTTTAAGGTGAAGAGAACAACTTTGTCAACATTTTCTTCGCCTGAAGACAACTTTTGTTTTAACAACAAACCGCCATTTTTCTTGAAGAACTTTTCCTTGCGTTTCTTTATTATTCTCTTCCTTATAAGTTTGTACAACAACCATCCACCAAGGAGTAAAATGACTGACCCAAGACTTGATGAAACTCCTGCATACATCTCAATGAAATACCAAATTAATTTTTGAACCATATTTAATCTATCAATTTGTATGTCCAATTTCACAATGGAGATACACTAACTACTAGAATCTTTCAAGTTACCAACAAATTTTATTTAGTTTACCGACAGAAATTGGTGCTAGATATCGAAATAATGATTGATAAAATCCACCACTAAAAGAGACATCAAATTTTAAAATCAATCACTAATGTTAACAATATTCATTGCTAATGAGTGTTGGGTTTTTTTTTGTGAGGCCCAAGTCTAATTTTTTGGGGTGTATTTTTGTACACTTGTATCTCTATCCTTATAAGATTTTTGGAGTTATTTTGAAAGTGAGAGTATAGCAATCAAAGTGAGAGAAAAAAGGGAAAATAGAATTTTTATTTTTATGCAAAGTTGTAAATTTCAAATAACAGTTTATCATTCGTTCACTGTTAGATCGGCTTAAAATTTTAATGGTGTATTTTTCTCATCTTGTTCTTCATTCTTGATGGTGAAAATGTTAATTGGAAATCTATAGTGGGATAAATTGGCTTCGCAAGAGAGAAAACAGATTTTTCATTTTTTATATAGAGCAACAATTTTTGAACGGTAGTTTCTCATTCGTTCACCGTTGGATCAATTGAAATTTGAACTTCAGATTCTTATAATCTTGTTCTTCATTTTAGACGGTGAAGATTTTGATTAGAGATTTATAGAGGGAGAAATAGGCTTCGAACAACAACTCTATTTTTGGGTATTTTTTATCTTATTGCTTTTCATTTGTAAGCTTTAGTACTTTGATATTTTGGCTAGTTATAGGCACGATTTGTGCTTTGTTTGAGGCTCTCTTGTACCTTATTTGATTATAGTGAAGCTATTTCATTAGTTTGGACGACTCATAGTTTTTACCTCTCACATTGAGAAGATTTTCTACGTGAAAATTTCAGTGTGTTCTTGTTATTGCTTTACTTGCTATATTTGCTTGTTTATAGTTGCTACCATATTGTGTTGTGAGTGCTTTCATATTGTTCTTATGTTGGATATTTGTGTTGTTTCCGCTATTGGGCTCTTTCATACTGGCATCAAAGTTTGTTGGTATTTTTCTGAGCTTGTGATTCTATAAATAATGGAAGCTAATACTAATACTAGTAGGATGATCACTCTTAATGGTTCTAATTATGATTTGTGAAAGTCAAAGATGAAAGATTATATTTATGTTAAGAATTTTCATTAACCAATTTTTGGACAAAGAAGCCTAATGATAAATCTGATGACTATTGGACTTTGTTGCATAGACAAGTTTGTGGATATATTAGGCAGTGGGTTGACGATGATATATTGAACTATATTATTAGAGAGACACATGCTCGGACCCTTTGAATTAAGCTTGAACAGTTGTATGCTCGAAAAATTGGGAATAACAAAATATTTTTTATCAAGCAGTTGTTGGCTTTGAAATATACAAATGGGACATCAATGACAGATCAGTTGAATAACTTTCAAGAAATAATGAATAAGTTATCTTCTATGGGTATCAAGTTTAATGAAGAGGTTCAAGGATTGTTACTTTTTCCCTCCTTACCAGACTCGTGAAAAATTTTCAGAATTTTATTATCCAATTCTACTCCCGATGGTGTAATCTCTATGGATCTTGCCAAGAGCAGTGTTTTGAATAAACAAATGAGAAGAAAGTCACAAGGTATATCAACTACACATTCAGATGTTCTTCTTTCTGAGTCAAGGGGGAAAAACAAAAGCTGAGGTCCTAAAAGTAGAGATCAAAATAGAAACAAGTCTCGAAAAAAGTACAAAAATATTGAGTGTCAATATTGTGGTCAAAAGGGACATGTGAAAAAATTTTGTTGACAGTTAAAGAAGGAAAAAGCCAAAGCAGATAAAGATAAGAGCACAAATAAAGATGATGGTATTAATGAAGACAAGTAAAGAGAATCCTTGTGGTTGATGTTGATGATGCTGCATTTGCAACAAAACCTGATCCATTGTGTGTGCATAGCTTGTAGAAGAAGAAGACTTCATCATCCTTTCTTGCATCATAATTGAGAAAGAACTTGCGCATGCACCCATTTGTTGTTGAGCTTCATGCATGAACAATGGAGCAAATGAAGAAGAAGCTTCCATCAAATTGTTATTCACCATAGTCATCAACAGCTTCTCCTTTGCACCATTGAGTGCCTTCACAACTTCATCAATAGAAGACACTAATATATCAGGTTGGATATTGGCCATATTTGGTAGTTGCTCCGATTCTATTTTCTTCGCTAATTCGCAACCATGGCTAATTGAATTCAACACCTCTTCCATGGTTTTTTCTTATTGAGGAGTTTGAATCTATTAACCTTGTTGATAATAGAACTAGTTAAGTGATTGATAGTGGTGCTTCTATTCATGTTATATCTAGGAGGAATTTGTTTACATCTTATACTCTTAGTGATTTTGGTGATGTGAAAATGGCTTATCAAGGTGTTGCAAAATGTGCCGATGTTGGACAGGTTTGCTTAGAAACCTCCAACGGTACCAAGTTGACTTTGAAGCGTGTGAAGCATGTTCTAGATATTTGGTTGAACTTACTCTCTGTTGATAAGTTGTGTGATGAAGACTTGAATGGCTCATTTTCTCGTGGTAGTTGGAAGCTCACCAAAGGTTCCATGGTTGTTGCCAGAGGTACACGACACTCTACTCTTTAATTAACTCAAGCAAAGATTGTGAAAGATGTTGTTAATGCTATTGAGTTTGTTGATAAAACTGATTTATGGCATAAGAGATTATGTCATATGAGTGAGAAAGGCATGAATATGTTATCCAAGAGGAATCTTTTAGCTGGTTGCGAGGTTGCTTTGCAAAAGTGCAACCATTGTTTTGCTAGAAGACAAAACATGATTTCTTTCAAGAGCCAACCATCTTCAAGAAAGCGGAGATACTTGATTTGGTGCATTCTGATGTATGTGAACCGATGAAGAGAAGAACACTTAGAGGATCTATCTATTTTATAACCTTTATTGATGACTATTTTAAAAAATTATGCATTTACACTTTGAAGACCAAAGATCAAGTTTTGAATGTATTCAAGCAATTTTAAGCTTTTGTTGAAAGAGAAACTAAAAAGAAATTGAGATGCATTCATATTGATAATGGTGGTGAGTACTCAGGTCCATTTGATATTTATTATAAAAAGCATGGTATAAGACATCAGAAGACTCCTCCGAAGACTTCTGAAAGGATGAACAAAATATTGGTTGAAAGAGTTAGGCGCTTATTGTCATAGTCTTGATTGGCAAAATCTTTTTAGGTAAAGCTTTGAGCACTGTTGTTCATGTATTTAACCAAACACCATGTGTTCTCTTGCAATTTAAAGTGTCAGAGAAGATATGGTTAGGTAAAGATGTTTCTTATGATTATTTAAGAGTCTTTGGATGTCAAGTATTTGTTTATATTCCCAAAGATGAGAGATCCAAGCTTGTAAATACTAAGCAGTGTAATTTTATTGGCTATGGCATTGATGAGTTTGGTTATAGATTTTATGATCCTATTAGCAAGAAGGTGATTCGGAGTAAAAATGTTGTCTTTGTTGAAAACCAAACATTAAAGAATATTGATAATGCAGAGAAGTCAATGGTTTAGCTTAGTGATATTTTTCTGACTTGGATATTACTCCCTCTATGTCTATGGTAGAAGATGGTAGAGTTGAAGTACAAAATAATGTGCATGATATAGGTGCAAGTGATGATGGAATAGTTAATCTGATACTTGATGAAGTTGGTGATGATGATCAAGATGAACAACCAGCTTTAAAAATTCCTGCACATGTACTCAGAAAGTCTGCAAGAGAAAGGAAGACTTTGTCAAGGTATTCTCCACATGAGTTTAATTTATTTTATTGACTGATGGGAGAGAACCTGAATGTTTCGGAGAGGCTATTGAAGATGGAAGTAAAACTCAATGGCTTGAAGCTATGCAAGAAAAAATGAAGTCCTTGCTTAAGAATGATACCTATGAGTTGGTAAAGCTACCGAAGGGTTTGTGAGTTTTGAAGAACAAATGGGTATTCAGAATCAAGAATGAAGAACACAATTCTAAGCTTCGAAATAAAGCTAGATTGGTTGTTAGAAGCTTTAGCCAGAGAAAAGGTGTTGATTTTGAGGAGATTTTTTCTCCTGTTGTAAGGATGTCATCCATTCGTGCTGTGCTTGGATTAGCAGCTTCTCTTGATCTGGAGATTGAGCAAATAGATGTGAAGACAGCTTTTTCTTCATAGTGATTTAGACAAAGAAATCTACATAGAGCAACCGGAGGGCTTTGTTGTTAAAGGAAAGGAAGATTATTTTGTGTGCAAGCTTAAGAAGAGTCTTTATGGGTTGAAGGCTTGAAGCAAGTTCCAAGACAGTGGTACAAGAAGTTTGAATTTGTTATGGAAGAGCATTGTTACTGTAAGACAACTTCAAATTATTGTATATTTCTGCAAAAACTTTTTGATGGTGATTTTATCATTTTTTTACTTTATGTGAATGATATTTTGATTGTGGGAAAGAATGCTTTGAGGATTAATGAGTTGAAGAAATAGTTGAACAAGTTTTTTGCTATGAAGGACTTGGGTCCTGCCAAACAGATTTTGGGCATGACTATTACTCATTATAGAGATTCCAAGAATCTTTATTTGTCACAGGAGAAGTACATAAAGAATGTGCTTCAAAGGTTTGGCATGAATGATGCCAAATGTGTTGCTAGTTCTTTTGTTCCTCATTTTCAGTTGAGTAACAAACAGTGTCCAACCACTGATGAGGAGAAACAAGCAATGGATGAAATTTCTTATGTCTCAACTGTTGGAAGCTTGATGCATGCTATGGTATGTACTAGACCAGACATTACTCATACGGTTGGTACTGTGAGTCATTTTCTCTCTAATCCAGGTAAAGAACATTGGAATGTTGTTAAATAGATTATGAGATATCTCAAAGGTACAACTAACTTGATTTTGAGTTTTTGTGGTGGAAAATCTTTGCTAGTTAGCTTTACTGATGCAGACATGGCATGAGATATTGATTCTCGAAAGTCTACTTCAAGTTATTTGGTTAAGTTTGTAAGGAGAGCTATTTCATGGCAGTCAAGGCTACAGAAGTGTGTTGTATTTTCTACCACAGAGGCAGAATTTATTGTAGCAACTAAAGCATGTAAAAAGTTATTTTGGATGAAGAAATTTTTTGCAGCACTTGGCTTCAAGCAAGACCATTACATATTGTTGTGTGATAGTTAAAGTGCTATTCATCTTGCCAAGAATTCTACTTTTTATGTAAGATCTAAACATATTGATGTTAGGTATAACTAGATACAGAATGTGTTAGATTCCAAGTTGTTGGAACTTGAAAAAGTTCACCCTGATGATAATGGCACTGATATGATGACAAAAGCATTGTCAAGAGATAAGCTTGAAACATGTTGTTTGATCGCCAGAATGGCGAGGACCTCCACTTAATCAAGAAGGGGGAGATTTGTTGGGCTCTTTTTTCTTTCCATTGTGAGACCCAAGTCCAATTTTTTAGGGGTGTATTCTTGCATGCTTGTGTCTCTACTCTAATCAAATTTTTGGGTTCATTTTGAGAGTGAGAGTGTAGCCATCAAAGTGAGAGAGAAGAGGAAAAATAGAATTTTCATTTTTATGCAAAGTAGTAAATTTGAAATAGCAGTTTCTCATTCGTTCACTGTTGGATCGGCTTGAAATTTGAATTGTATGTTCCTCTCATCTTTTTCTTCATTCTGGACGGTGAAGATATTGATTGAAGGTCTACAGTGAGAGAAATTGGCTTTACAAGAGAGAAAATAGATTTTTCATTTTTATATGGAGCAGCAATCTTTGAACAGTAGTTTCTCATTCGTTCACCGTTGGATCGACGTCAAATTTGGACTGCAAATTTTTTCCCATCTTGTTTTTCATTCTGGACCGTGAAGATTTTGATTGGAGGTTTGCAGAGGGATAAATAGGCTTCGAACAGCAGTTTTGTTTTTGGGTATTTTCATCTTCTTGCGTCTCATTTGTAAGCTTTGGTGCTTTGATATTTTGGCTAGTTATATGCAGGATTTGTGCTTTGTTTGAGGCTCTCTTGTACCTCATTTGGTTATAGTAGAGTTATTTCATGGGTCTAGACGACTCATGATTTTTACCTCTCACATTGAGAGGATTTTCCATGTTAAAATCTCGGTGTATTCTTATTATTGCTTTACTTGCTATATTTGCTTGTTCATAGTTACTGCCATATTGTTCAATAAGATGTTAAAGTCACTAATTTTTAATTATATAATGAGTAAATAAATAATAATTTTTTTCGACTATGCAACGGATTATTTCCGTTAGAAATAATCTTTTAACATGATAGATTTATTTTGCAACGGATAAAATTTGTCGATAATGAAAAAATTCATTTCATATTCTTTCTTTTTCTCTCTCATATTACCAACATATTTTTTTAGTTTAGTGATGGATATTGGTGTTAGTGACAGAAACAAAATCCATCACGAAAGTAGCATCAAATCTTTTCGTCTGTAATTTTAACAATATCCATCAGTAGTGAGATGTTGAACTTACTAACTTTTTTAACTATGTAATCAATAAATAAATAATATTTTTTTCAACTAACGACAAATTATTTCTATAGAAAATAATTCTCTTTTTTTTTTTTGGTCATGGAGAAAATAATTCTCTAACATAAAAGATTTATTTTGTGGACAAAATTCGTCCATAGTAGCAAAAAAAAATTCATTTTTTTTAAAATCCATATGAGGTAGATACACGTACCTACTATAGCCCATTTGGATCCACTTTCTTTACCGGATGCCACAGCTGAAATATAGCAAAGATGTAAATATAATTATTCATTTTAGAAATAAGAGATAGAATATTTAATTTGTCCATAGCATCATCGTACCGTTGCAACCCCCTCGAATGTAGGGATTGCCATCGTAACCATCCAAGCAGCGACACCTAAAACCAGAGGAAGTGTTGCTTGGAGACGTAAGACTCGAAGCGTCACAACAAGCACGAGAAGGAGAGAGTGTTGAATTGATCCCCATATCATACCGAATCTCCCACTCAAGAACAGCAGGAACATCAATCATGTTCTCGACGTTACTAAGTTTCTGAATCCCCAAACCATAACTGTGAAGCCAAGCATCACTCACAATCATGGCATAGCTACACGTGTTGCTCTCACTTCCATCTCCAATAATAATATCCCTTATTGTTGCGTTGTACTCCCAAACATGCATAGGCAGTGAAGTCTCACAGCAGTATCTCCCATGGCAACCGTCGTTTCCGAATTCAACCTTTCCAACAGCTTCGTCGCCGTCGCAGATGGACACGCAACCGCCAACCTTTGAACCGTTGGAACGCAAGAACCCTAGTTTGTTGCAACCAATGGCCATGAATTTGTCGTATTCTTGGGAATACACGTAAGGGCTTCCTGTTAGGTTTATGAAAGCGTTTTTGCTTTGGCAGCTATAGTAGATTGGGTTCTTGATCTCCACTGTGCTAACCTATGTCGCACACATACAAAAATAATTAAAAAATAATTTTATAATTTAATCAAATTTATTAAATTATCTAATAATTTTAGATGAAAACTCAGGTGCAAATAGTCGAGAACCGTTAGATAAAAATTTAGTCAAATCAGTCAAATCATCTAATAACTCTCAGTTACTAACTTTACGCAAAGTCCATTGCACCTGAATTTTCATCTAATTTTTAACTATTAACTTTATATAATAATAATTATATATGACTTTTCACAAATAATTATTTGTATACTATATCTGTAAAAATGATTATTAAATTTTAGGTTTATCTAAACCTATAAATCTATTCATTAAATAATTACGAAGGTATCAAAACTAAATTCTAATAGAATCTATATCAAAAATAAAGATGTGAGTATGCTTACGTTTACATAAATTTGTGTGACCTCAAGATTGAATGATGCAAGGTAAGGCTTGTGATATTTGCACTCTATCTCGAAAAATTTGTGAGCGTAGCAATTGGAGTCGTTCATACCAAAAGGGTAAGCGATGTCGACGTTCCCACATGTGGAAACACAACCAGGTTTTGCTATGGTAAGATCTTTTGCACATGCCAACAACAATGGATATATGGATATTATCATCAAAATGATATGAGAATAGTAGTGAAATGCAGATTGAAGAATCATAGCTTGTGGAAATATGTGTGCATCTATATTATCTATCTTAATAAAAACTAGACAGATTCATGTGTAAGCTCCGAATTAATTATATAACCTTTGACACCATGACCTTGCTTAAGTTTCCGCGTTAATAAGTCAACTAAGCTTGTATATTTTAGAACAAGAGAAAGTTTAAGGATAAATATTTTTATTAAAATTTAGTTAGTATACAAAAAAAAAATGTAATTTTATATTATTGAATATAATTTTATATTATTAAAAATATTAATAATAATTAATTGATAGTTACAAATTATAAAATGTGTTAGTGTTAAAATATATAGTTTATCACTTCAATCGATTAAAGTGGTGTGAAATCAAACTCCTACTTTTATGTTATGTTGCCTGAGGTTTGGACTAATGCGAATTGAATAATGGCTTGACAAAATTGACTAAGTCATGGTACCAAAAAACATAATAACAATTAACAAGGTGGGTTATGTTGTGGCGGGTCCCGAAACATATTAATATGAAATTCCTGTACCTGTAGACTAAATTTCTGGTTAGGTGATGACTGATTGTGAAAAACACATTATTTTATGTTATATTGGTACAGCAACTAAACCCTCTTCAACTCAGCATCTGAGAGAAACATTTTTCTTCTACTTCGTGACATGTGGAGGTTCCAGGTAGGAGGGAATTCTCTCAAAATTTTTTTAGTTATTTGATAAGATGTGATTTTTTATTAATTAATATCTTTTTTTATATAATTTTTTTATTACATTTAAAAAATATAAATTGAGAAATAATATTTTATTAAATAATTAAAAAAATTGATAGAATTTATTTTTGCTGAAGGCAACTCAAAATGACTGTTGCAAAGTTAATATTATTTTTTTTATCATTGAGTATTTACTAGTAGAAAATCAACTATTATTTTTTAATTCCATTTGAATTTACCTTTCTTTCTGTATAAGAATTAGAGTAAAAGATTTTAATATAATTTAAAGGGACAAAATTACCTAAATAAATTAAATGAGATTCAACATGAATAATGTCCTAAAACAGAAAATATTATATGGGAGTCCTAAAATTATGTAAATCGAATTCAATAATGTCGATTTAAGGATTTGCATGTAAATCGAATCTATGCATTTTATTTACATGGTTACGTAGTAAATTGAATTGATAACATTCGATTTAGGTCATTCAATAGTAAATCAATTTTGTTAGCTTCGATTTACATGGAAGACTGAGTGGACAATAATAAATCGAATGGATTGAATTTGATTTATTCATTAACATCTCCACTAGGTAAATCGACAATACTAAATTCGATTTACCATTTACAATCACCCTAGGTAAATTTACACTCACAATGGCTACAGATGATAGTTTTCTAGTTTTTGTGCACTACAAATGTACGATTAAGAAGAAACGTGAGCGGAAATAAAATTACTGATAAGGATCCATTGAGTGTCTTTATCAGACCTTCTACGAACTTTGTTGATCTTCAGAATACCATACTACGAAAACTGGGATGCATAGAATGAACGGGTAGAAAAGTTATTTTATAGAATTCTGATTTCTGTTGTTCGCGATAGGGTAAAGTACAACACATTTGTGATAGACAATGAAAAGTGGATTTGCAAGTTTTATTTCACTGTCGTCACCAGTTTCCTGAGGTAAGAATCCATGAACTATTGGCCAAGTTTAGGGATGTGGTCTCCAGCTCAAGTGGATCGAACCAAAATTGCCAATCAGTACCAATGGCAGCAACCTCTAGTTCAACCTTATTGTTGTATCTTCATCTCTATCTGTAATGGCATCTGCGAGAAATTTGGTGACATCTCTATCTTTCGCAGCTGATCTATACCGTGATGAGATTGTAGAAATAGGTGATAACAGGAATACTCTAGCTATGATCCCAGTTTTTGCGGAGGTTGGAGCACCAGATACCGTGGAAAATGTACTGGGGGATGACGATGATATGGAGCCCGCCATTATTGATGATAGCGATTATGATATAGGAAGGAGTACTCCTGTTGGGGCTGGTAGAGCATCGAGCTTGGGAACTCAGTAGTACTCGCCACACTTTCGACTCTAGACTTAAAGTCCATGAGATAGCAGGGATTTCTGGATGTAGAATCCGATTTCGGGACCAGAGATTCACAGGACATTACTGCTCTAACTGAGTTCCTAGTTGGTTAGCAGTTTCAGAATAAAGAAGAAGTCATCTTATGTGTAAAGACTTATATCCGCCATGGGGTTGAGTACAAAGTGTTGGAATCGTACCATGCCAAGTACTACGGAAAGTATAAGGAGTTCGGAAATAATTGCAAATGATTGAAAAGGTATTTGGGAGGTCAGACGGTATAACAGATCTCGTACATGACTGACCACGTCTAGGGGCGGGTGAACGCGGATCGGACCGGATCGGATATGGCCAAAATTACGATTTGATGTGCACTAAAATCATTGGATTGGATCCAATATCCGTGATTTTAAAGCTTGGATCTAATCCACACATTTGTAGATCGGATCGGATCTCGAATATATCTACAAAACATAAAAATATTTTTAAAAGCTTATTTTTATTAAAAGATATCAATAAAATTCTTTTTTCTACTCTTTTAAACATGTTTACTCTTAAAATATTATTAAACATACTTTTCTTAAATAATAAAAATAAAACAATATAACATATATGATAATTATTAGTTGAAATAAAACTAAAAAGAATATTTACTTATTTATTTATCTATTTATTTTTTCGGATCCACAGATATGTGGATCGGATATGCGAATATCTACATAAAATCCACAATCCGATCCGAGAGCCTTGCGGATCGGATCAATATCTACAATTTTCTTATCGAATTTGGATAAACACCGCGGATTGGATCCGATCCATGAACACCCATAGCCACGTCTATCTCCAGCGATCACAGGAAGCTTGATTATCATGTGGTATCTGCTTTCATCCTTCCTATTATCAGAGTTGATGTGGTTGTGTCCATCAAGGTATTGAAGAATGCGGCGGAGTCACATTTTGGGTTTAGACCTATGTACAGGAAGGTTTTGTTGGCTAAGCAAAAAGCCGTTGCGCAGATATATGGGGACTAGGAGGAGGCCTATAATAAGTTGCCAAGATGGATACTAGGTGTGCAGATAATCATGCCAGGTAGTATTGCATTACTGAAGACGAGTCATATGCGAGTTGGAGGCCAGGTTGACGAGTCATCAGCATTTTTCCACCGATTTTTTGGTGGTTCCCATCGTGCATCGAGACATTCAAGCATTGTAAGCCATTGGTGAGTTTTGATGGGACCCACTTGTATAGAAAATATGAAAAAACTTTGCTGGCCTAGTTGCGATTGCTCAGGATGGAAATTCTAATATCGTTCCTATTACTTTTGCCCTAGTGGATGGTGAAAATGCGGAGTCATGGTCGTTTTTCTTGTCTCACCTATGGTAGGACGTGACTCATCAACCCGATATTCTCATGATACCTGATAGGCACAATGGAATTAAGGTCGCCTTGGAGGCACCTGATGGTGGATGGGTTCCGCCTGTTGCTTATCATGCATTCTGTGTTAGGCACATTATAGTGAATTTCACGCTGAGTTTCAGGGAAAATGATGCAACGGGGTTTCTAGTCAATGCTGCTTATGCAAAGACTGAGGTCAAGTTTGATTATTGGTTTGACATCCTCCGGATTGAAGACCCCACAATGTGTGATTGGGCCAACAGGATAGAGTATGACAAGTTGACTTAGCACCAGGACGAGGGTCGTAGATTCAGCCATATGACTACAAATATATATGAGTGTGTTAATTCGGTACTCAAGGGTGTTAAGAACATTTCAGTTTGTTCCCTGGTGAAATTCACTTATGGAAGATTGGCAGAGTTCTTTATTTGTAAGGGAAGAGAGGCTGAGGCACAGTTGGGGATAGAGCAGCAATTTAGTTAGTCACTGGTGAAGGCAATAAAGGCAATTCTAAAGGCAGCAAAGTGTTTCACGGTGACCCTATATGATATGGATAATTCAGAGTTTAATGTGGTCGAGACTAATTCGACATGTAACTTCTCACTTGGTACTTATAGAGTCTCATTGAGAGATCGGACATGCAATAGCGGGTACTTTCAGGCACTTCATTACCCATGTCACCATGCAATCGCTTATGGTGCATATTCCCGCTTGAGCTGGGCAACTTAGGTCCACGAGGTATATTGCCTCAGCACAGTGTTTGATGTCTACAAGATGGAATTTAATCCTTTGATTTCAGAAGCCTTCTGGCAACCATATGATGGTCCAATAGTAATCCCTGATCCCAATAAGAGACGTGCATCTAAAGGTCGTTCGAGGAGTACTAGAATTCGCACTAGTATGGATGAGGTGGATCCGAATAGACCAAAGTGGTGTGGTCTATGCAAATAGCATAGTCATACTCGGCGTAGTTGCCCACAGGGAGGAGTCACTTGGGGATTCTAGAGCAGCTAGCAATGTTTACTGTTTTCTTAGTTGTGTTGCCTATTCTTATGTCCACTATATTACGCTTTATTGTTGTTTAGCAATGTTTAGTGCATTTTGTGCTGTCTTTTCCGTGTTTATGTCCCATTATTGTTATCTTATCTGAAGGACTATTGTTATTAATATTATTGTCTTTTTCTTTTTCAGTGTTACCTTTATTTTTTTATCGCGAAATATCAACAGACATCAATTAAGGACATCTTTTTAATATGTAGTTTCTAAACTCATTCAAGTATTATATATCATGATAACATAGATCATACAAGCAATACTAAATACAACAACACAAAAATAATTATATAACATGATAACCTAATAGTCAAAATAGATGTGACCTATGAAGCAGCAGTGTGGGCGTCTGATCCTCTGTGCTCTTTGAGCGAGAGGTACCTCATTCTCGTCTTTGGTCAGCCCGGGTGGCCTAGATGGACCAAAACGTCCGGGAGGTGCTACTGCAATTGCCGATGGAGGAGTACCACCCAATACAAATGTCTTATCCAAAGACCCTGACAGAGGCTTGTTCAGGTCCACATCAACGTGTGTCTAGGGTTTGATGACCTGCGATCCACGGCAGGCCGCCCCATCCTCCTGGATAATAATGCTAATCTCCTCTAAGAAGTGTGATCCTCCGAACTCACTATCGAACACCACTTCAACCTCTACTAGTATCATCTCCACCTCCACCTACACCGCCATCTTCATCTCCACTATCAGCACCATCATCACCGCCTCTCCTATCACGTCAACCTCTACCTCGACACCCCCTCCCTCCCTCTCAACATTGCCCCCTACCTCGTCTATGACATTGACCCTTTCCTTCCATGGCATCAATTGCATCATCGAGCCATCTCCACTCATGCTCACTGGCTCGTGTCCCAACACGACGTCTCCGCTCCACTCAATGCCTGTCAGGAACATCTGGCACCTGATCCCTATCAGGAACCCATCCTGAACTTCTCTGTATCGCCTTGGCTGGGATAGCATTTGCTTTGGGGTCCTCGAGAAAGAGCTCATGCGACAAGAATCTCCTGTCATGCTCATGCCACCACTCCAAGTAAGCATGTGATGGTCCTGGGTCTGCCACGACATCAAATCGTAACACATGGTCAGTCCTGTTGATCCAATGGATGTGCCAACTCTATAACGTGTTCGGAAACCACCGGTCTCTGCCTCTACCATCTTTTGACATCAGAAAATCAATGTCGAGTGCGGAGCATGGGCGATTCTCTTCTCTACCAAGCTGTGATAGCACCCTATCCACCTGATGTTAGTCTATCACAGCAAAGTAGATCAATGCCGTCACAGCCCTCCATAGTGCCATATATATGTCAGGGCTCCAAGATCTCGGGATGAACCCCCTGAACGACCTTTGGTGCATTATATGGCATCCACATGAACTAGTAAAGAGAAATGAGTACTACAGGTCAATTTATATCCAGTAAGAAGTTTAAATAAAGCTTAACAAATAAAAACTTGAATGCGAAAATGCTCACATTCCTTGCTTGGAGTAAATCTATCCTGAGCCTCCACTGCACAACTCTAGGCCTCTTCTCGCTCAACGTTAGCTAATAACCGGACCACCTGACACCCAAAAAATTTTAAGAACAATGGCCATAAATAGAAAAAAATGTTAACAAACATAACAACCACATATAAACATTATGTATCTTATCTCCAACGGCCAATGAAAGGCGTCAAACCCATCGAGCCTGAAACCCGGGAACCGCCAGAAGATCTATGACTAGAGGAGATGTAATGGACCAGTCAACTTAACCACGTTCCTATTAGCCACACATCAAATGCACCGGTATAACCACAAGAGAGTAGCAGATCCCCAATTGTATTTGCGCATCTCCTTTAATATCTACATACGGTAGCCACTGAATATGCATATGTGTACCGGACTTGATATCGAAGAGCTGCGTTAATAACAACATCATAATGTACGCCCTTGCCTGCCTCCTGACTTTCTCCTCATTTACCCCTGAGGAAGATCGCTCTTGATGCAGTCCACCGGAGGAAAATTACCCAATTACTCCTCGAACCAAGCCTATGCAGGTCAGCCACCCTCAATGTATCGCTCGAAGTCCGTCAGACATCCACTGATGTACTGCCTATCAATTGGGAGGCTGGTGCACGAAATTACAATCACACTTTTGCAACTCCGTACAACTAACCAACAAGTGCACTAGGTCGTCCAAGTAATACCTTACGTGAGTAAGGGTCGATCCCACAGAGATTGTCAGCTTGAAGCAAGCTATGGTTATCTTGTAACTCTTAGTCAGGATATCAATAATTCTCAGATTTAATTGTAAAAAGTAGAAGAACATGAAATAAATACTTGTTATGCAGTAATGGAGAATATGTTGAGGTTTTGGAGATGCTGTCCCCTGAATATCTGCTTTCCTACTATCTTCTTCTTCACACACGCAAGGCTCCTTCCATGGCAAGCTTTATGTTGGGCATCACCGTTGTCAATGGCTCATCCCATAGGTAGTACTTTGCATCAGAAATAAGTTTTTTCTTTGTACTCTGCTGTACTCATTGGGTATGAACCTCACAGCTTTATAATTTGCAATGTCTGCAAACCATGGTGCCTCCTGAATGGCAAAGAGTTGCTCATCCGGAAAGGTCTCAGAGATCTCAGTAGGAGGAAGGGACGCCCCTACTACTTGTTCTATTCGGGACAGGTGATCAGCTACCTGGTTCTCTGTCTCTTTTCTGTCTCTTATTTCTATATCAAACTCTTGCAGAAGCAACACCCATCTTATGAGCCTGGGTTTTGAATCCTGCTTTGTAAGTAGGTATTTAAGAGCAGCATGGTCAGTATACACAATCACTTTTGAACCTACTAAATAGGATCTAAACTTGTCAATGGCATAAACCACTGCAAGTAACTCTTTTTCTGTGGTTGTGTAATTCTTCTGTGCATCATTTAAAACATGGCTAGCATAGTAAATGACGTGCAGAAGCTTGTTATGCCTCTGTCCCAACACTGCACCAATGGCATGGTCACTGGCATCACAATTAGTTCGAATGGTAATGTCCAGTTTGGTGCAGAGATGACTGGTGCTGTTACCAGCTTAGCTTTCAGAGTTTCAAACGCCTGCAGACACTCTGTGTCAAACACAAATGGCGTGTCAGCAGCTAGCAGATTGCTCAGAGGTTTTACAATTTTTGAAAAATCCTTTATAAACCTCCTGTAGAATCCTGCATGTCCCAGAAAGCTTGTGATTACTTTTACATTGGCAGGTGGTGGTAATTTTTCAATTACCTCTACCTTAGCTTGATCCACCTCTATTCCCTTATTTGAAATTTTATGCCCAAGGACAATTCCTTCAGTCACCATAAAGTGACATTTTTCCCAGTTTAAAACTAGGTTGGTCTCTTGGCATCTTTTCAGAACAAGTGCTAAGTGGTCAAGACAGGAGCTGAATGAGTCTCCAAATACTGAGAAGTCATCCATGAAGACTTCCAGAAATTTTTCCACTATATCAGAGAAAATAGAAAGTATGCACCTCTGAAAGGTTGCAGGTGCATTGCACAGGCCAAAAGGCATCCTTCTGTAGGCAAATACTCCAGAAGGACATGTGAATGTTGTTTTCTCTTGATCCTGAGGATCTACTGCAATTTGGTTGTAGCTTGAATAGCCATCCAAAAAGCAGTAGTAGTCATGACCTACTAGTCTTTCTAGCATCTGGTCTATGAATGGTAAAGGAAAATGATCCTTTCTGGTGGCTGTGTTGAGCCTTCTGTAGTCAATACACATACGCCACCCTGTAACTGTTCTTGTGGGAACCAGTTCATTTTTTTCATTATGAACCACTGTCATGCCTCCCTTTTTGGGGACAACTTGGACAGGGCTCACCCAGGGGCTATCAGAAATAGGATAAATAATCCCAGCCTCTAGTAACTTAGTGACCTCTTTCTGCACCACCTCCTTCATGGCTGGATTTAGCCGCCGCTGTGGTTGAACCACTGGCTTAGCATCATCCTCCAATAGGATCTTGTGCATGCATCTTACTGGGCTAATGCCCTTAAGATCACTTATGGACCACCCAAGAGCTATCTTGTGTGTCCTTAGCACTTGAATTAGTGCTTTCTCTTCCTGTGGATTTAAAGCAGAGCTTATGATCACTAAAAAAGTGTCACCTTCTCCCAGAAATGCATATTTCAGGGATGGTGGTAGTGGTTTGAGCTCGGGTTTAGGAGGCTTATGACTTAAGATCTCTTTCATGAACTTAGCATAAGAGGGTATTTGCTCAAGTGCCTCTGCAAATGGGATCTTTATCTCAAGAGTCCTGAGATAGTCTGCAAAGCGAGCAAATTGTTTATCTTGCTCTACTTGGTGGAGTTTCTGAGGATAAGGCATCTTGGCTTTATATTCTTCAACCTTAGTTGCTGCAGGTTTATTCCCTACAGAGGTGGTTGGAGAAGCCTTCTTAGAAGGGTTACTATCAGCACTTGCAGGTGTCTGATCCCTCATTGGTGTTTGAACGTCAGGATTGGGTGCTGAATGGGCATTTAACGCCAGCTTCCCACCCTTTTCTGGTGTTTGAACGCCAGAACTGGGCAGAGAATGGGCGTTTAACACCAACTTTTCTCCCTTTTCTGGCATCTGAACGCCAGAATTATTCCTCTCTGGGCTCTTGCTGTCCTCAGAGGGATTTTGAGTAGTGGTTTGGTCATCCTCTGTCAGTTGTTCCTTTCTTGGCTTTTTGCTACTTTGAGCTGATTTATTCAATGTCTTCCCGCTCCTTAATTGGACAGTTTGGCATTCTTCTGTTATCTGTTTAGATAGTTGTTGTCTTGTCTAATTCAATTGTGCTTCCATATTCTTGTTAGCATTTTTAGTGTCTTGGAGCATCTCTTTAAATTTTGCTAATTGTTTTATCATAAGGAGTAATTGTTGATTAAGCTCAATAATCTGTTCTTGAGGATTAGGATCAGTAGTTACTGCCCTAGCCTCTTCCTTTATGGAGGACTCACAGCTAGAGTACAAATATTGATTTCTAGCAACAGTATCTATGAGTTCTTGAGCCTCTTCAATCGTCTTCCTCATGTGTATAGATCCATCAGCTGAGTGGTCTAGAGACATCTGAGCTTTTTCTGTAAGTCCATAGTAATAGTAGAAGATGTCTAACT